>NC_060143.1:584933977-585234256 GCF_021461385.2 Schistocerca piceifrons
AGTTCTGTCACCAACCTTTGTTGTTACTATACCCATATGTGATGACAAATCTTCACCATGGAAACTCCACGTTATCTTCAGAGGTCTATCTCCTTTTGATACGTGACAATTTAACTGTATGCTCTCTCCGCTATTTGCCTCTTCATCCAGTGAAAATGGTATAATGTGAGGCAAAACTAATTTAAAGGGAAGATGGAATAAAATTTAGAAAATTAAGTGTCATTCAAGAACTGCGTGTGAAAAACAATGGACATTTTACAACCATCTTCACCCACAATGCTTTTCTCCAACAAAATTAATCCCAGTTCATTTGTAGAAACTATGCAGTTGCTATGTTTGTGCAGAGATTGGCATTTCAGAGACTTAAATGTAATGTGCTATCTGAGTCTCAAAAATAAGAAGCTATCATTTTAAATAAAGAACAAATTAGAAACATGTAAACTATACTATGAAAAGGAAAGTTGTTACTCACCATATACCAGAGATACTGAGTCGCAGGTAGGCGCAACAAAAAGACCGTCAAAAATAAGTTTCCAGCTAACAAGTCCTTTGTCAAAAACACACACACACACACACACACACACAAACAACACAGAAGCAAATGCAACTCACACACCAACTGCAGTCTATGGCAGCTGAACCTACACTTAATTTTCAAGAGGTCTGGCTTCAGCAGCCAGAGACTGCAGTCATGTGTGTGTGAGTTGTGTTTGTGTGAGTGTGTCTGTATATTTGACAAAGGCCTTGTTGGCTGAAAGCTTATTTGTGACATATTTGCAACAATCTTTTTGTTGTGCTTATCTGCGACTCAGCATCTCCGCTATATGTTTGAGTAGAAACTTTCCTTTCCATAATATTGAAACATGTAAACTGTATCACATATTTCTGCAATAGTATGAAAACACTGGAAAATATTTCACTCTAGTATACACACCAAAATTAGAAGTCCGGCCATCCTGATTTAGGTTTTCCGTGATTTCCCTAAATTGCTCCAGGCAAATGCCGGGATGGTTCCTTTCAAAGGGCACGGCCGACTTCCTTCCCTAATCCGACGAGACCGATGACCCCGCTGTCTGGTCTCCTTCCCCAACCAACCCAACCCCCCCCCAAAATTAGAAACAGTGGTTGAACGAGAACTAAAACAAATGAAATGAATATATGGCTGATGTACACAAATCAAAATCTTGTAGAGTCATTGAATTCCTACCTCAGGAACCAATGAGAAAAGACAAAGTGGCTAAAAAAATATTCATTATTTCTTGATAACGTAACCTAAACTGCAAAGATATCCATCTAAGCAGGATTCAGCAAGAAGAGCACGGCAGCACACAGCACAAATGCAACCTTAGCATGGAGATATGCAGCAAAAGCACTGAAATCTCCTACCCTCCAAGACTGCTTGGCCTGTCTCCATGTGAATTTGATGTGTTGGGCAAGTTGAAGGGTCAAGCGGCTTCAAATAATTCCCATACAATGAAAGGGCTACAGCAGAGCTTGACAGGAATATTGCTAGCATCCCTCAAGCAGAGCTCCTAGAAGCGCCTGATAGTATGATAAACTATTCTTGGTCAGTTTTATTTGAGTCAACTTCTAAAAATGGGGAAGAAGCTGCTACATCATGGATGCGAAAAGACATCAGACCACAACACAGCCTCCAATCCAAAAAAATGGGGGAATACAAATTCGCAGTAGATGGGCGCTTCATGATATTCTGAGCTGAAGAAGGTTACATTACCTCAACAGATTTTGGTGTATAGTAGTTAAACATGAGACACATCCATACAGGTAACACAGGTCAAAAATAGATTCACACAAATAGAATTTCTAGATGATACGATGACTAGAAGATGCTAATACAAATATACACAGAAAAGTGAAGCTGCCATCTTTTCATCGCTAATAGCCTCTTGAACATTAAGTCTTAATTTTCCTTCATTTCTTCCACAGACAATTACAAAATCCTGTTGCTGCAGGCCACCTGACACAGGACAATGTAGCAACATGTGTATGTGGGACCCAAACAGTAATGCTAGTTTTCAACCTGAGCTTCTGTTGTCAGTACCTCAATCATGTTCCTAAGCCTTGATAGTCACCTTCACCATATGGTGAGTTATTTGTTTTCTCATTCTGCTGAATGACAAAACTGATCATCATAATAACATAAATTAAAACAGAAAAAAGAATGTTAACAGAAGTGAATGTCCACCTCACTTTGATACAGGAAACGAAAATGAAACAGTCGGAACTGCACAAATAAATTACCAACAAGCTGAACCTTGTAAGTTAAAAAGATTTAACCATAAACTAGATAAATGGAGAAAATGCAGTAGAAGAAAATTCCTTCAGTAGGAGAGTAAAATTAGAACAATTATAAGATAGTAGTGTTAAGAGAAGGACATAGAAAAAAAGAGACAGGGGAAAGAGGAGAGAATATTGAAGGAGATGAAAACAGGAAACAGGAAGGAACAGAAATTGACACATGGTCCCTACCTGTCTGTAATGAGGAAAAATAATTAAATATTAGGGTACTTGACAAACTAAGGAACTGAGACAGGCTGTGGGGGATACTCTATACCATGTGCATCGGAAAGAGAACTGGCTGACTGAGACCGTCAATAAAAGATACATAAATCAAATATATGGGAAATGGTTTCCAGTTGCAAGATAGATGAATTATGGAGCAATGAATAAAATGCCTCATTTACTGCCAATATAAGAGAACTAGCAGATTTCAAAAGCAGAAAGCAGTCAGATACAAGAGTACACATGTATTCAACAACTTTCCACAGTACATTAAATGTCTTGTGAAAAATACAGTGATATTTAAGAGTGATTTCACGAACTTTCTGCTGCATAACTTATTCCAGTCTACTGAAGAGTATCTTCACAGAGGATCTCAAAATAAATGCATTTGAGTAGAATAAAATTATGAATAGCACTGCAATGCGATAATATTTTAGAAATTTAATAATTATATTGACTTGTGCTTAAATAAAACGTAGATCATTACTTCACTCCACATCCTAGAAACTTCTATCTCTCAGATCCATAGTATATTATTTATGTAATGAAACGTAAAAAATTATTATAATTTTTTTCACAGAATGTGCCTTTTTGTAATTTGCTTTTTGCAGCAAATATATATCCATTACAGTGAGTACAATATGAGAAATTTATATTTGCTTCTTGTAGGGAATGTAATATTAAACTGTTAATATTGAGGTTTTTCTCACTCACATCAAAAAAAGTTTTGCATCACCTCGGTTCTGAGAGTTCCGGAACTTGTACAGAAAACTGGAACAACATAAACATTATTTCCACCCTTTTTACTGCTCATGAAACCCACACATTGCATGTTGTATCATCATACAGTGAGACGTTCAGAGGTGGTGGTCCAGAGTGCTGTATACACCAGTACCTCTTACACCCAGTAGCATGTCCAGAAGCATGTCCACTTGCCTGTATTTGTCATTGCACAAGTTCACCAAGGGACTGTTGATCCAGATTGTCCCACTCTTCAATGGTGAATCAACATAGATCCCTCAGAGTGGTTGGTGAGTCACGTCGTTCATAAGCAGCCCTTTCCTATCTATCCCAGGCATGTTCTACAGGGTTCAAGTCTGGAGAACATGCTGGCCACTCTCATTGAGCAATGTCATTATCCTCAAGGAAGTCATTCACAAGATGTGCCCCACTGGGAGTGCGAATTGTTGCCCATGAAGACGAATGCCTCACCAATATGCTGCTAATACAGTTGCACTACCAGTCAGAGGACGACATTCATGTATCATACAGTCATTACAGTGCCTTTCATGACCACCAGCGGCGTACGTCGGCCCCACATAATGCCACCCCAAAACAGCAGGGAATCTCCACTTTGCTGGACTCACTGGACAGCGTGTCAAAGGCGTTCAGCCTGATGGGGTTACCTCCAAACCGTCTCTGACAATTGTCTCGTTGAAGGCATATGCGACACTTATTGGTGAAGAGAACATGATGCCATTCCTCAGCAGTGCATTTGGCATGGTGTTGGGCCCATTTGTACCACGCTGCATGGTGTTGTGGTTGCAAAGATGGACCTCGCCATGGACGTCGGGAGTGAAGTTGTGCATCATGCAGCCTATTGTGCACAGTTTGAGTCATAACACGATGTCATGTGCCTGCATGAAAAGCATTACTCAACAAGGTGGCCTTGCAGTCAGGGTTCCTCCACGCCATAATCCATAGGTAGCGGTCATCCTCTGCAGTAGTAGCCTTTGGGTGGCCTGAGCGAGGCATCATCGACAGTTCCCGTCTCTCTGTGTCTCCTCCATGCCCGAACAACATCACTTTGGTTCACTCTGAGATGCCTGGACACTCCCCTTATTGAGAGTTTTTCCTGGCACAAAGTAACAATGCAGACACCATCGAACTGCAGTACTGACCATCTAGGCATGGTTGATCTACAGACAACACAAGCCGTGTACCTCCTTCCTGGTGGAATGACTGGAACTGATCGTCTGTCAGACTCCCTCCATCTAATAGGCGCTGCTCATGCTTGGTTGTTTACATCATTGGGCAATTTTAGTGACATATCTGAACAGTCAAAGGGACTGTGTCTGAGATACAATACCCACAGTCAACGTCTGTCTTCAGTTCTTGGAACCGGGATGATGCAAAACTTTTTTTTATGTGTGTATTTGCTGGCACAGGAAACTTTTTCCCAGAATTAATTTGATGTGGAATAGATTTGGAAAAACCCAGTCTGATATGATCAAGATCTCTGTCATCTTCTGTATGTTTGCTACATGCATGAGAGTCTGTCACTCTGATCATATAGAGGTGTGCAGGGAAAAACAGCTGTCCCATCCTTATTCTAATAACTGATGTTACGTATCTACGTGGGAGATTTCTATGGCTGTACCAAGGTTTGTTGGTACAGTACACTGAACTGAAGCAAGTGAAAAACCCTTTGCTGTTGTGCATACTGTCGTTTACACTGTGGCCTTTGAAACATTTGTCTTTGCAGAAGTAAAAGACTATGCTGAATCAGTGAATTAATATCTACATCTAATCTAGAAAAAGAAGGTAATTCTGTTAATAAGAATACTAAAATCTAAGCTTGTTACCAACAGAGGAACAGCTGGATTCCTAGGCCCACCCCACACCTTCCTCTACATTTTCCAAATCCACAACCCACTAGGCTGAAAGCTTTCGTCAGAGAATAACTTTTCTGTCAAACCTACATGTCTGACATAATTCCCGTGCTCAACCAAAAATTACAAAACATAAATGCAAGATTTTTTTAAAAAAAAAAAAGATTACTCATTTATTATTGAAGAATGGAGTTAAAACAAAGCATGAACAGAGCTGACAGATAATCAAAGCTAACAGCTAACAGAGTTATTTTTCCTCCCCGTTGTTTTCACAGTCTAATGTGGATCTTGGCTTCATCTGGAATTCTTCCGGGTATATCTCATTTAATGTGCTCTACTGAGACAAGTCATTAAATTTTAAATCTATTATTAAAAAAACCTAATGGTCAGCAAGCAGATGGAAGTTATAAGAGTCGAGGGGTATGAAAGGGAAGCGGTGGTTGGGAAGGGAGTGAGACAGGGTTGTAGCCTCTCCCCGATGTTATTCAATCTGTATATTGAGCAAGCAGTAAAGGAAACAAAAGAAAAGTTTCAAGTAGGTATTAAAATTCACGGAGAAGAAATAAAAACCTTGAGGTTCGCCGATGACATTGTAATTCTGTCAGAGACAGCAGAGGACTTGGAAGAGCAGTTGAACGGAATGGACAGTGTCTTGAAAGGTGGGTATAAGATGAGCATCAAGAAACGCAAGACGAGGATAATGGAATGTAGTCGAATTAAGTCGGGTGATGCTGAGAGATTAGGAACTGAGACACTTAAAGTAGTAAAGGAGTTTTGCTATTTGGGGAGCAAAATAACTGATGATGGTCGAAGTAGAGAGGATATAAAATGTAGACTGGCAATGGCAAGGAAAACATTTCTGAAGAAGAAAAATTTGTTAACATCGAGTATAGATTTAAATGTCAGGAAGTCATTTCTGAAAGTATTTGTATGGAGTGTAGCCATGTATGGAAGTGAAATGTGGACGATAAATAGTTTATACAAGAAGAGAATAGAAGCTTTCAAAATGTGGTGCTACAGAAGAATGCTGACGATTAGATGGGTAGATCGCATAACTAATGAGGAGGTATTGAATAGAATTGAGGAGAAGAGGAGCTTGTGGCACAACTTGACTAGAAGAAGGGATCGGTTGGTAGGACATGTTCTGAGACATCGAGGGATCACCAATTTAGTATTGGAGGGCAGCGTGGAGGGTAAAAATCGAAGAGGGAGATCAAGAGATGAATACACTAAGCAGATTCGGAAGGATGTAGGCTGCAGTAGGTACTGGGAGATGAAGAAGCTTGCACAAGATAGAGTAGCATGGAGAGCTGCATCAAACCAGTCTCATGACTGAAGACCACAACAACAACAACAACAACAACAACGATCAGCTGTAAATTAGAGAAAATGGAAGGGGGGAGCCATTCTATATAAACCAAGGGGAGAGATGCAATGAATCAAGAAGGTCATATCTGCTAACGTGACAGACACTTGCTCGGTATTTAAATGTATTATATATTTATCTCTTAGGCTGAGTAGGCCAGCCAGGCATATATAGAATCCACTGGAATAACTGCAAAGGAATAGCACTTTAGAGGTAGTTTTCAGTACAGTGGTCAGTGAATGTTAGGATATTTAATAATTTCTGACTTAATAAAAATTTGAAAACCATGTGAGAGAAATAAAATTATATCTAGGCAGAAGAAAATCATAAGCTATCTTTCCAGTTGTTACATCATATGGACAAATAAGTCCTAAATGCAACGTGTAAGAAACACTTCATTGCATACCTGTAAAGTTGATACCATATGAAGAACTCTGTGCTTGGGCATCTGCACCTCTGAACAACCGAGCCTGACAAAAGGCTCTAAATAATCCAAATTGGAAAGAAGAAGCAAGTGGATGATATCCTGAGAGCGTTCTTTCTACTAATTACACTTCCCATTCCTCTCTTAATCTAGAGTGTCATTTCATGTGCCAGATGCCTTGCTTTCAATAAGTACAGGTACCACACTGACCATCTGATACTTTACGCACAGTTACCCATGACTATGCAAGTTGAAACCATAACATCACAAATCCTTCTGGAACAACAATCTCAAGCTACTAATAAAATTGTTATTTCTGATTCCAAACTCAATCTTCTGAGGAGTGTGCACAGAAGCATAATCTAAGAGCTACGATCCATTCCTTTTCAGGAAGAATAGGATTTCTCCAAAGATTTGTCAACTGTTCCAAACATGTGCTAGAAGCGGTTTTTTAAATAATGAACATAAATATTATCCAATAGCTCTTTGTCATAGTGAAATTATGGCAAAGCACTGTATTCCAACAAATGCGATTTAACACCATACTGGGTAAAACATTTGGATATGGATGCATCTCAACTCAGACTTCCTTTAAATCACTAATAAAAATATATTGTTTTATTATTTTTTTCAAAACTGGACACGGTGAGATTGTGGCTATGTGAGAATATAAATTAATATTTATAATAAATTAAAAACAGCAACCAGGACACTGATAATAATGCTATTTATTTGGAACAAGTAGTTTATCATCACTGGATTTGATTTGATAAGTGCATCACCAGACAATAGTTCACATATGCGTGTTGTTGACATGTGATGCTTGGCGATTTTTATTGTTACAAAAGTTTCTTGGGGTGACAGTGTACTAAAGCAAAAAGTCATGCAAGAAAAAGGTCTAATTACAATAAAATAGTCCTTCTTGTTACACTGTTTTTTACCAGAGGATGCCACCACTGCAAGAAACTTTCACCACAATGAAAATCAGTGAGCATCACATGTACAGCAAATGATATACAGGATTTTAAATGTGAACGGACATTTGATCTGATACCGGTTGGTTTGAAACTTATGTGGCATTATTTGTTCAAAATACAGACCATCATTAACAATGGCTGGTTGCTGTTTTTACTCTACTGTAAAAATTTATATGCATATATGGTTTTGAGCTAATATTAAACTTATGTCACACTCACACACGCAAAGTGCTTATCTTTTAAAGTACATGGGCTTTAAGCAGATAAAAAAGTCAGCTGATGATATTTTCAAAAAAGGATAAGAGGAAGACAATAAAATTTCTGACATACTCAGGTAGTAAGAGCTTTACAATATCTGAAAGTGGAGATGTACTCTTATTCATTTGATGGAAATTGTAAAATGCAACTTGCTTTATTTATCTATTTAAATTCAACACAATTTCGGACAATAGGTAAAAATTTTCAAACTTTTTCACTATTTACAGAAAGAGTTTAATAAAACATTGTATGGTAAAATAAAATAACCTTATCAAAATAACAGCATGCCATAATTTGAATGAATGTGTACCATTCACTCTTAGTTCTGAGGAATAACGAGCAGTGCCGGCAACATTACGGGCAATGCATGTATAGATGCCTCTGTGTTGTGGAGCAACTGAAGGGATAGAGAGAAAATTTGCTCTGTCACCAACAGTTACTGTGCTGATTCCCATATGAGAAGCAAGGGACTCCCCATGGAAGTACCAGGCAATATGCAGTGGTCTGTCACCTTTTGTAACATGGCATGTTAGTTGTGCAGTTTCACCTGAAGTCACAGGCCCTTCAAATTCAAATGGTATGATGGAAGGGGGTACTGAAAACCAGCATTTTAGAAATTACAATACATGGCAGTTACGATAAATGTGATTCTTATCACATGAAGAGTCATAATAAAGAAACAGCAAAATGCATCTTCATGAGAAACAGAAACAGGGTATAGTAACATTGATTTAAAATGCCATTTCTAAGCCATAAAGGGCTGCTGCTATGCTTATTTACATGTTGCTAAGACACTGCGATTATGTTAGCGTCACTAGTTTCATAACTAGTAAGCAGCCCTGGTGACAATCATTCACACTCATCCATTTTCTATAATTTTTAATCTGAAGATACTAATATTTCCGATAATTCAAATAATATTATTCAAAAATTAGCATCAACATTAGTGTGAAAAGAGGCATGTGTAATGTGAAATGAGACATCTGACAAAGCTTTCAAATACAAAATTTTGAGTGATGGATGTGAGCCAATATTGGTGAAAAGAATGGTTTCTAAGCATTACTTTAGTTTGATGTGATGTTTCACATTTTCTTGTGCTCATAGTGCAAGAATATATACAAAATAGAAGAGGCACTACATATAACTAAAAGACTGATCAATTACTTAAAAAGTTGTGAGTTTAAATGCTTATCATAATATGCAATAGAACTTATCATTGTTATAAAATCTGTTGAGATCGAATATAAACACCCTGTGAAAAGGAAAAGGATTTTCTTATCCAATTTAGAATGCATTATCTCAAACAAAAATGGCACAGCAACAAGTATGATTATCAGAAGGATACCTTATGAAAAGCGAACCAACATCTGTGCGCAAGATGTTAAAAGCCAAATTCGTCTTCAAAGTTTCTATGAGAGCAATACATTAAGGTCAAATGATATTTTATAAGCAGATAAAAGAGATATAAAATGCTTATTTTTGTGTGTCTGCTGGTTAATATTTTATGCATTTCTATGAGACTCTTCCACAAGTTACACAAAGCTGATTATTTGCACTGCCTTACTTTATAATGCTCAATATCCTCCATTAATCCAATAATACAAAGATGTCACACAAGAGAGTTTTATTCCAGCAAAGATTGCGCAAATGCTTTACGAGCAATCTCTGAAACTGTGGATTCATATGCATTTAATGAATCTAAATATGCTTGTATCTGCACCCAAATATAAAGCTATTTGATTAATACACTTCATGTTACCATTCATCATTACTTCCAGGAATCTTACATGACTAAACTTGCATTCACTGTGTAATGAAAACCTGCTACATTGTTATTATCCATGAAGTATGCAGTGTTGCACTTAGAATTACTTGCTAATATTTGCACCAGGAAAAATCAGATCAAGATCTGATGTGTATTTGTACATGTTTTCAGAGTTTTCCCCATAATTAACCATTTCAGCCTGGGGCTACAGCTGACATTACGTACCAAGTCTTGAACACAATAGATGAAAAGTATGCAGCTACTATGTGCTGCCTATGGATGATTCCTAATTCAGGATACTATTATGTGCTCTTCATGTATTTTCTTTGGCAGACAATGATGTAGTACAGAATCAAAAGCTTCATGAATGTCAAGAAACACTGAATCTGATTAGTTGCCTCTATGGTTTTTTATGGGGAATCAGACTTCCCGTGCCCAGTGTTTTCAAAATCCATGCTGATTGGTATGAAAAAATGACATTTTATTCAAAAGTACGTCATTATTTTCACAGATTCTGTATAACGAACTATTACTGACAATGGCATTGACGAAGAGTTCACTTACTTATTATCCATTACAGCTTGTATATGGCATTGCCTTATGCATAACTGAAAAGAGAATACTGTCTAGGAGGAGACAGCCCTTACAGAAAAGCCAGTCTTACAAGACAGTTTTAGTTACTGCCACATGACGCACATTTGTTTTGTCAACAGTGTGATTTTCAAAGCTTGCTTCCATAAAAAAAAGAAAAAAGAAACAGAAACAAAGATACTGAATTTGGCATTGTTTATCCAACAATTACCTCAACTGCTATATACAAATAAAATGCAGAAATTGAATTAGAATACCTAGAAATCATCTGATCACTCCCTAATTAAATTTGTCACCTGTCCACTGAATACACATCCTGCAAAACATCTATGTAAGTGGCACATAGCCAGCACTTATTTACATATATAAGATGGATGAAAGTAGAAGTTACAATGCAATGTGTTAATTTTGGCCTACAAAAACTTTTCAGATTGTTATGTCCAGATTTTCATCTTTCAATCCCTTGATACAACACAATCTTTTGTGGTAGTGATTATAAAAATTCCAACACTGAAAAGAATGAGCAGAGCAAAATTCAAATTCAGATGGCACATGAACGGATTCCCACAGAAAACACGTACTACGTGCAAATATAAAGCAAGCAATGGACAATCACCTCTCATCAATATGACACAAATGAACTGTAAAGGGTTTGTGTGCAGCATTGGCTCAGCACTGTAATGGCTGTGTTGAAGGTTTGATGCCACCTGTTACAGATGTACTATTGTGCCTATAAAACCATATGTATCTATGTCTCCAGTATGAATGTGAATGCTGTCAATGATGTGTTGAGTGACTAAAGTAGCACTTTCAGACACATAATGTCCCAAACTGTCTTATAATGATTGCTGCTTATGTATTAGACGATACTGTGGAGGCCACAAATTTGCAGCCTACAACACTGAGCTGAATGCTGCATGACCTGCACAGTCAAACATATCTGGAATATACTGTAGTTACTCAGCATCTACTTCAGTGTGGTCCTCCAGCAACAGCAGCTGAAGCTCTCTGAACTAGTACACAAACAATACAGAGGGAGATTCCCCAAGGTCACATCCCAGCCACCCCTTATTTCTTGACAAAATGTTTCGGGGCTCCAATGTTAGGTCATTTTTCCATTACAAGTATCAGTGAAAGAAAAATCTGAAACACATATTTCCTTACGTTCTAAAAAATTTGTTTATCTAATGCCAGTTTCTCTCTGAAAATACAATAGCACCTGTTCACAAAGTGTTTATACTCGGTTTTAGTTTAATGAACATGCAATTACAAGAAAACAAATACTTGATTATATCTGTTACAACACTAATGATTACTGCAAAATCGCACCATTTACAAAAAGATGAGCAGTGTAATTGGCTTCTCCTGCCTTATTTTTAGCTGTACAGACATATTCTCCACTGTGCACAGCTCTAACTGAATCAACAGTTAATGCACTTGTCCTCTTGCCAGTTTTGCTTACTGTAACTCCTTCATCACCAGAATAAATTCTTTTTCCATTGAAAATCCAGATTATTTCTAATGGTAAATCTCCTTTTATAACACTACACTGAACAGCTGCTGCATCACCTGCATTTGCAGTCTCATCTCCAAAAGTAAAGGGTGAAATCTGAGGTTTCACTGTAATTAAGATAATTTCCTTAATTTGTTAAGTGAAAATCATAGACGAATAAATAATTCCACAGTTGTGAAGACTTCACTACTCTGAATACTAAATTGATTTCCAAGTAAAATTTTAACACACTGTATTATGTCTTGAGAGTGAATTGGATTTTAAAACTAATAAAAAAAATAGCAATGAGGATGTCGGCACTGAAATTTCAACTGCCCATTTTGATAATATGCTGATACTGGGGTAGTATGACAGACTAATGCTCCAATGATTATGATGGTGAATGTGGTGTGTACATGCAAAAGATATTTATACTACACAATATAACTTGCAACCATAAACCAGAAAATGGTGGACCTAAAGAATTTATGAGTCAATCAGATAAAATTCAAGAATTTAGTAAGTGGATTAAAAATTAAATAAGTGAATTATCAAAGCAATTGAACAGACGACAATTAACAATTAGTAGCCATAATAAAGAAATGTGTATGGAGAATGCACAATAGTTTGACTACAAAAATTCCAAGAAGCAGTTATGGTACAGCAAATATTTATACAATAGCAAATATTCATACAATGACAATGGTGCCTGAATAGCACTGCTCAATTTCAGTATAATTAATATTCTTACAAATAAAATTTAAAATTAGTGAGAGTTGTGGGGAACTTGAACGAGCAGTGACAATATGACTGTGCCACAAACCACTGTCCCAAAGTCAGGAGAAGAGGTCCCATGAATATCTGTCCAATTGCAGATAAACATGTAACTCAGTTATCAGCAAGCAGACAGCTTGCTCATGAAGCTATTCAAACTCTGACACTGTGTAATTGTGAAAGTCAAAAAAGTTGATATAGTTTTCATTTTTGGCAAAAGTCACCAAACTTTCAGAGCAGCAGGAAGGAGGTACATTGAAAAGTATCCAAATTGTATCAGGACCTCACAAATTGTATTTTCAAACATTATAATAAAAATTCAGGACACTGGAAGTATGAAGAATAAATGTCCCAAGGAAAAAGAATACCAGCTTGTGAGAGAAATGCAACCAACATTTTAGTCACACTAACTTACAATCCACATGTTACAGTCTAAAGGTGCAAATGGATCAGCCAAAGGAGTGTCTTACATTACAACATATTTCATCTTTTTCACATTCGTCTCTATAAACGTTTCAATGCAATGACTTTCAAAACTAAGTACAGTTTTCCAAATGTAACATTTTGTTTACTGATGAAGCAATGCATACAAACATGGGAAAATGAATCTTCAATATATGCACTACTCATCAGTTGAAAATCCAAGCTTCCTGAGAGATGTGCATAAACAACAACCTCCATCTCTTGATGAGAACTGTGGGGGTTCCAGGAATCACATCACTGTTCTCTGTTCCCTGTTTTATTGAGGGGACTCTAAATGGTCACAAGTACCTACAGTTCCTAACATGTATGCTGTTCCAATTATTGGAAGATGTGCTGCTGGACAAAAAGCAATCTAAATCATACCAACATGACAAATGTCCCACCCATTCTGCACATATAATCACAGACCCTCTTAATAGAAAATTTGGGACATGGTTGGATTCATCACTAGGAAAATACAAAATGGCCTGCACATTCGTCAGACTGAACACACCTGAGTTTTTATCAATAGAAAACATTGAAACAAGAGGATTACACATAAGAAACACTGATGACTAACAAAGACACGGGTCTGTGTAATGAAAAATCCAGATGAAATTCAATGTACATAGTTGGCTGTCTGGAATTGTCATATAGCACATATCAATGCTCGAGGTTGAAATTTTGAGCACTTAATGTGACAGTCATAACAATAAACACACGAACTGTGCTTACGTTTGGTACAACCAACAGGGCCTTCTCCTGATAATGGGACTTGGTTTTCTGTACTGCTATCTTGTTATTATTTGATCAAGTTCAACCCATGATAGGTCACTGAAGTCCTCTCTGAACGCAAAGAAAAACAACTGTCATAGTTTCATTTTTAAAAATATCAGTTATAATTTGGCAGCTATACACAGTAAACACTACTTGTGTGCATCAAAAAATGTGCCACATTGTCTGTCACATGTGAGTGAAAACTGCACCTCAGTATATTTATCCGTTCTGGGTATGCTTTTAGGGACTTGTATCAGCTTATCAGCTTCTTCATTCTGTATACTCTGTAATCAACAATGACGCAACAAACTTACATCTCCTTTCTTTATACCCTGCAAGCAAAGTATGTGGGAACAGTATTCTGTGTACCTCTAATTTCTCCCCTTTTTGTTCCATTCTCAAATGGTGTGCAGGTAGAACAAGCTTTACTAAGAACCCATATGAGCTCAAATTTCTGTGATTAAATGTAGTCATTTTGTGAGACGTGAGAGGAAGAAATATATTTCTCAACTAATCTTTTTTTTTAAAAAAAAAAAAAAAAAAAAAAAAAAAAAAAAAAAAAAAAAAAAAAAAGAGAGAGAGAGAGAGAGAGAGAGAGAGAGAGAGAGAGAGAGAGAGGGATGGTGCAAGTAGGACTCCTGCCCTAAGGTTCTGTGCAAAATTAATTGTATGTATAGATAGCTCTTCTGCAGGCTCTGACGAGTGGGTTTGCAAGTATCAAAATATGTGACACAAATGGTCACACTCAGAAGCTTGAACTTTTAACACCACCAAGGAACCTTTTGGTACCTCTACCCATTCCTGAGGTATAATTGAAGTCCTTATTCAGAAGTATTCAACAGAGGCCTGAGCACAAATATCCCATTGTTTCACGAGCCACAGGATTCACTGTTCCTGGAATTCTTGTGTCCCTCACCATATCATCCAAGTTGGAGTGCTTTCCTATGAGATATTTTTTTAGTGGGCTAAAGACATGGAAGTCACAGGGTGACTTGTTCGGGCTGTAGGGTAGATGTTCCAGCTACTCCCACCTGAACTTTGCCATTACACCTTGTGTGACATGGGAGATGTATAGACACACATTATTATGGAACAGAATCACTCCCTCTGTGAATAGCCCAGACATTTGCTCTCGATGAAGTCGCATATGCAATGGAGTGTCTCACAGTGCACATCACTGTTAACCATTTCTCCGTGCTCAAGGAATTTGATGAGTGTCGGACCTCAGATGTCGATAAAGATGGTGAGCATCACCCTGCCTGCTGAGGGCCCTGCTTTGAACTTTTTAGGGGGACGTGACAATGCTACATTCACATCGCTACATGTATCACTATGTTACCTCAAAGCAGTACATGCAAATTTCAGCTGTTTGTTTATAACAACATTTTGTACCTTTTCATTTGAACACTCTTTACACAAATTAACAATTTTCTGATTTTTGGTTTCTTGCACTGAGAAAATCTTGCTTTTGGCAAACTTTCCTGATTCTACATCTACAGGAAGTCCCCTATAAGTGATGATGAATGAGTTTGCAAGTATCAAAACATATGACATAAATAGCTGTCTCTTATGATTGCACTGACTTAGAAGCTTAAATTTTTTTACACTGGCAAGGGCTTTTGGACCTTAATATGGGACATAAATTCCAACGTGATAGCTATACCTTTTCCTGAGAAAATGGGCTCTTAACAGAAGGACAGACAGAAAAGGAGACAACCACTAATTTCAAGAAACTATTTCTTATGTGACATAATTACAAATTAACAATATTCAGATTTTTACCAGTACTTGTGATGTGAAACCTTGCTTCTTGCCAAATTTCATGGAAGGAAGTACCCTATTGGCATTGATGACTGAATTTGTATCAAAATATATGAGATAAATGGCTGCATCTTTTTCACTGCATTGACTTAGAAGCTTGCATGTTTTATTTTGTGAAGAGGCTGTTGAGCTTAATATTTGACATAGATTCCTACTCATTTCTGAGAGAAAAGAGGTCTTGACAGACTGACTGACAGAGGACAACAAAGTGAAGCTAATGATTCTGTTTTTACAGACTGAAATAGGGAATGCTAGATAAATATCCGGTCCAGAGAAAGTGGTTTTCAGTCTAAAAGGATTCTCAATAACTTCGTACCTTATTATTTGTGAAGCACCGCTAAATTTATGTAACATTCAGTCACTTTCTCTTAGTATTGCCCAACTTCAATTTGTGTTCCTAGACTTCTATAATCAACATCTCCACACAGTTTTATCTATGGATGGCATTGTGTTACCATTTATCTGCCATATGTTGCAGTTCATACCTATTGTCCCTCTCTTGACACTAGATCAATGCTCATCACTTTCAGTAATAACGTCTTACAATTTCTGCTCTCACTACATGAAAAGAAACAAATCTTAGTTTCCTATAATTTAAGTGTTTCCGTTGGTAATATGATGATGAAAATGATGCCAAGGCTTTCACGCAAACTGA
The DNA here is from genome assembly GCF_021461385.2 of Schistocerca piceifrons. Taxonomy (NCBI): domain Eukaryota; kingdom Metazoa; phylum Arthropoda; class Insecta; order Orthoptera; family Acrididae; genus Schistocerca; species Schistocerca piceifrons. The sequence goes on from NC_060143.1 coordinate 584,950,475, forward strand.
GAAAAATTTGCTGATTGGGAGATTCAAACAAGGTTGCTGATAACAAAAAACAACTGAACCTCAAGAGCTAATTTGTCAGCAGATGCTCTGCTGTTGACTAATCAATTTATTCAGAATGTATGCTAACTACAGCACTCCTCTTCTACTTATGCCTGTTTAATACATTAAATTACACTGTTACATATCAGCCACATGCAGCCACAGAATATGGTTTCTGAATTATCAATAACAAAAATATTTTTTGCGTGCAGGTATAGCTCTTTGTTAAATACTGATGGAATTACTATTTTAAGCTGTGAACAACATCACACAAAATACTTTCAAGGATAGCAGAAAATTTGTAAGAACTGTTCCAGATTTGTTCCAGGACACTACCATTAACTGATAGGAGAGCAGTATAACTTTTATTGGCAGCTGCATTAGAAACACTGCATACGTAATTGCCACTGTGATAATCTTCCACTGCTTCTATCGAGATAACACTTGTCCGGGACCCGATCTTGAAAGTGGATATACCAGGGATACCTGACACATCTGCCCCATTCAGTGTCCACCTAAATGTCAGTGGTGTGTCACCTTCAACTACAACACAGTGCTGTTGGACCAGCTGGCCCGCATATGCACCATTCTCACCAAAAGTAAATGGAGCAATTACGGGGGACACTGAAACACCAGTTGTTTCAGCAGGTTTGAGGTAATGGTACATGCAGAACAATTTCATGAAGAACAGACTTCAACAATGACACTGTAAAAATATCCTAAAAATTATTTCTAGATAATTATCTAAATAAGAATGTAACTGCTCACTGACAATGATATACATTGACAAACTTTTTAATTGTTGTTCAGCTGTTGACACCACATTCATTGCAGTGTGACTTCACTAAATGCAGTTTCATCTCAATGATTTGAAATTAACAAACGACAATGGTGTGATCTCAGAAAGAAAGTGTGAGTGCAAAGAACACAAAATTATTATCTATAGTGGGTTACCATCAGTTACATAGGCACCAAGTACAAATGAGGTTCATTTCACCTAAAACAGATGAAAAAATAGGTATTTGTTGTGAGACAGCCGTTTTGGCAGAAAAGATGTGAGTAAATAATTATTTATGTACATCTGACCACTGCTAAATAAAATTATGTAGTATAAATGTTAAATATCACTAAACAAACTAAAATCTTTTCTATTCTGTTATGTCAATTATCCGGGTGTCCATTAAATATTTTTAGATAAATTGCCGTGAAGATTATTTGCAGCAACAGCAAAAACCTACAAAAAGGAATTTGTAAGTTTGTAGGTTTCCACATCCAGTATCATTTTGAATAAAATAATTTTGCATATTAGGTTCCATCATTATATCACTAACAGCAACCAAACAGCCCTGAAGAGAACCACTGTAAGTCAGTCAAACCATTAGCAATTTTGTTGCTGTAATGTTTTATAATGATGCAGCCTACCCAAAATTACTTTATTTATTTTAAACAGAAATTGGTTTAGCAGTGCATTTAATAAAGTAACTGGTTCCGGTATCACACGCCTTTCACTGCTGTAGCTTCCCCCCCCCCCCCCCCTCCCCACCGTCAGCCACAAAAACACACACACACACACACACACACACACACTTGACAGTTCCTTGGTGTAAAATTCACTCATCTGGATCTGGTGAATGAAATGACACAAACACAAGAAAACATTTCTTTTCTCTCAATTAAACGGTGACATCTGGACATTTTTGATCTGCATTTTGACTAGTCCTGTGGTGCATAAGTTTAACCGAAAATCTGAAAAATGACTGTGTTCCTTCTCCTTTTTTACCCACCCTACAAAATGTGATAATTTTCAGTGTATTTGACCTCCATATCAGATGCCACTGATGGTAGGCTCTATGTACAAATACTGGTCTGGCAATGAAACATTTTACATGTAGCTCATGATGTTAACGAGTTGTCTTATAACAAGTATTATTCTTTAGCACTTTCTGAAACTCATTTAATTCCATGGCTGCCCTATTTGATGCAATGCCAACAACCACTACACACTCAAGTCATTGCTTGTCAGTATCACCCACAACATCTGCATCTACTAGATTTGTACTCTGCAAGCCACTTCATAGTGTGTAGCAGCAGCTAATATATGTATCATTACAATTTTGAACTTTTCTGTTACATGAATTAACAGTAATCAAAGTAAATAATGGTTGGTAAGTCAATGTAGAATCATATTTTACCATTATGATAGGCACCCCTAACTGGCAAGCAATACCTGAGAAGCAGTCAATTGAAACAATGGATAATCCAGGTTGGAATAATGACAATATTATGAAACGGATAGGCAGCTCACCATATAGCAGAGGTGTTGAGTCAGAGATAGGCACAACAATAACACTACTAAACACATAAGCTATCAGTCACAAGGCCTTCTTCCCAAATAGAAAACATACACATAAGCACATTATACGAGGGTGAGTCAAATGAAAACCTTAAATATTTTTTAAAATAATATTTATTGTGCAGAAGTGGTAAAAAGCTGTATTACTTTTCAACATAATCTCCCTCATGCTCAATGCAAGTCCTCCAGTGCTTACAAAGTGTGTAAAATTCTTTTGTTAGTCCGCGCAACCACTCATGCACCGTGTGGTGTACCTCTTCATCAGAATGGAATTTCTTTCCTCCCATTGCGTCTTTGAGTGGTCCAAACATTTGGAAATCACTTGGGGCAAGGTCTGGTGAGTATGGTGGATGAGGAAGATACTCAAAATGCAGATCTGTGATTGTTGCAACTGTTGTACAGGCAGTGTGGGACCTTGCATTGTCATGTTGCAAAAGAACACATGCTGACAGCAATCCACGTCACTTTGATTTGATTGCAGGCCGCAAATGATTTTATAGGAGATCTGTGTATAATGCACTGGTGACAGTGGTCCTCTAGGCATGTAATGCTCCAAAATGATGCCTTTTTCATCCCAAAAGAGAGTCAGCATAACCTTCCCTGCTGATGGTTCTGTTTGAAACTTCTTTGGTTTTGGTGATGAGGAATGGCACCATTCCTTGCTCGCTCTCTTCGTTTCCGGTTGGTGGAAGTGAACCCAGGTTTCGTCCCCAGTAATGATTCTTGCAAGGGAACCATCACCTTCTTGTTCAAAGTGCCGAAGAAGTTCTTCACAAGCATCAACATGTCGTTCTCTCGTTTCAGGAGTCAGCTGCCATGGCACCCATCTTGCAGAAACTTTGTGAAACTGGAGCACATCATGCACAATGTGGTGTGCTGACCCATGACTAATCTGTAAACATGCTGCAATGTCAATCATTGTCACTCGGCAGTTTTCCTTCACTATGGCTTCAACTGCTGCAGTGTTCTGTAGAGTCACAACTTATTGTGCCTGACCTGGACGAGTAGCATCTTCCACTGAAGTCACACTATTTGCAAAGTTTCTACTCCATTTGTAGACTTGCTGCTGTGACAAACGTGCGTCACCGTACTGAACCTTCATTCGTCGAAGAATTGCAATAGTTTTTACACTTCCATTACACAAAAGTCGAATAACAGAATGCTGTTCTTCCCTAGTGCAAGTCACAAGTGGGGCGGCCATCTTTATGCTGATGCTGTAATGGTATGTGTGCATCTGCACTATGCTGCCACCTACAGGCCATTCTGTAGGCTGTTTGTGGCAAGCTTACCAACTTACAGGATAACGGTGCGAAATTTCGATTTGTTATTACAAATTTAAGGTTTTCATTTGACTCACCCTCGTACAAAAGCAGGTTACACAAATACCTCTGCCTCTGCTGCCAGGACCATTGTCACTATTTGCAGTGACTGTTAATGAAATGTCTAATAAAACAATTATCTGTCTTTCCACATAATTATCCATAATATGTTACATTTGTTTGTGATAATGGTCAATGGTCAGTCCTTGCACCAAGTGTTGGACATCTGTGGCCTGTGTTTAGGTAAAAATTTCTGGTCTTTTGGTTTCCGTATATCCAACATCATCTATGAACATCGTGGAGCTCCCAGGTGATTTATATATCTAGTCCCATAAAGTTCAAGACCTGACAGAAATGAGACTATGTGGAACTAAAATTCAACTACATAACAGTATTTGGATTTTACAAATGATGTGGCTATATTTTCCAATGACAGCTCAGGAGCAAATTATTTCCTTGCAAAACTCCAATAAATTTCAGCCAAAACTGGGCTCCAAATCCCATACGTAAACTCACAACATATGGAAAGATCCCTACAATACCCTGATGGTCAACCTTCAATAACTTGGTTCATGAGTCAAAAGCAAATACCTAGAAGAAATAACCAGAAGAAACCACTCATTCTTCATGACTGAAACAGGAAGCTAATACAGATGGATACCTGGATTTCAAATGGTTTTAGTATTACCTGCAATAACAAAAATAGATACAACCTCATACTGTGAAACCCAGGCATCATAACACTGTAACTAATGTTGAATCATTATAAGCATCAGAAACTTTGATGAATGGAGAAAGGTCGCTAACTTATGGTACAGAAAATTTTCAGGTCTGTCTACAGCAAAGAAATATGGATGTCAAGCAAATTGCACAATTTAGATCAACATGCTGAGAAGATGTCTGGCACTTTCATGAGGATGTGACTGGAATTTTATGGTCACACTGCTGGAATGGACAACTCCAAACTAACCTTTAAATCAAGTACAACTGGATACTTTAATCTCACAAATTTTTCAGGAAATAGCCATAACACAGGAAATAAAACTAGATGGAGTTACACTTAGAACTTTAACTGAGAATTATCAATTTGGAGGCAAAATCATCACTAGAACCTGTAACACCTGTATAGCAGGATGCAGAGAAACTTTTGTGAGATAATGAAGAAATTTTGTGAGAAGAGAAGAAGCTGATGAGCTAATTCAGTTTATTCACATTCCTCCTGCATGACATAACATAAAAAGAAATTTAAAAATGGGTCTTATAAAGACTTCCACAGAGCGTGCAAAAGATACTTTCCCATATGATGATTACTTGATGTTGAAGGTTCTTTAGTATCACAACAAGGAAGCTAGGACAGAGGTGAGGACAAAATATCCAAAGATGACTACCGAATAAGTGGGCTACTCACAGAATGGCAATGCAATGCAATATATTTCCCTGGCTGGAACAAAAGCTTTCAAAGTTCTGTTACCCTGGAGTTTATAAGGAAGTATGATGTTAGGTATAATGTGTTTATATTTGGTCTCACTTTTAAGTAACTTTAGGGTAGTTAATCTGCACCAGTACCATGCAGTGAAAGTAATTTATGCAAATCTATCATTAGTAAACAAAAGACCACTGTAAAATGTAGTTCTATAGACCAGTGTTAATCAAGAAGTCACTATAAAGTTCCAGTCTAGAGCAAAACGAAAATATACTAGACTGCTGCAACTAGTATCAGATTGTGCTTCACCATCCATTGTTGGAAATAACATTCAGCTATGATATCTGACCTGATTTCTTTCAGGCATGAAGTGTTAAGGGGTTAACAAATGATCATAGACATGAACATTGAATTTAAGTGGACAAAGTTACTTCACCTTCTCAGTATCAAATTAGAACAGCCATTCAGTAATGGCTGCGACACAGATATGTTTCACTATAATGTGTGTAAATAAAAGGAAAGCACTAAAACCAAAACTGCAGGAATGTTACAACTACTTATTAATAAAGTATAAATAACCATCATTTCAATGACATGTACCATTAACATGTAGTGTAGCAGTATAGCTTGCTATTCCTGCCGGGTTCTGTGCACTGCAAGTGTAGTTGCCAGAGTGTGCAGCCATAACAGAGGTAATCGTCAAGATACTAGCTCTGTCACCAACTCTTGTTGTGACTATCCCCATGTGTGACGACAGCTCCTCTCCGTGAAAATTCCAAGTGATCTTAAGAGGTTTATCACCCTTTGAGACATGACAATTTAACTGGACGCTATCTCCAGTGTTGATTTCTTCATCCAGTGAAAATGGGACAATATGTGGAAGAGCTAACACAATAAAAACTCAAAATATACTTGGTTTTAATGAACACTATCATTTGTAAAAGTCAAATCATGAATATTTCAAACTCAAATTACAAACTGTATAAAATTCTATCTTTGATATATCCCCAGATTACACTAACTGCTTTCAACCATCAATTTCGCGACCATCTGTTATAAATATTATCAACAGAATACAAGAAAAAAAATTCTCATCTCATCAACAGTTTCTGTTTTGTTCCATGTTCATTTCCTCAACTGATATATATACTTCCCACTGAAATAAATTACATTTTTAAAATATTTCCTTAAGGTGCAAAAAGAAGACCATTACACAGAAACAGAAGTGTAAGAAATGAAGCAATTTATTTTTTATTACTTCTCTATTACAGTGTTTGGTTTAGATGGTCCATAGAGAATAAGCATCTATACGATAACTACTATTGTTTGATGACTTACATTTCGATACACACATATGTAATCCACAGACCTAGTAAGGTACATGTGGAAGTTTATTCACCATGTATAAGTTTCAGTGATGTTATTCCTTACTTTCTGACTGATATTTGCAGCCAGTAAAACAACATATATGTGTCAAATTTCAGAAGAGAAATGAAAATTGCTTCTTTTCTTTTATTTTTATCATTGCATCAATGTTCACCGACTGTAACACATAAAGAAACTGTTTAATATATTGTATTTTTGAAACATCATTTGATGGAAAATTATAATGTTTTATCCATGAGGGGTCATTTTTAACTAAGTATTCTGGCCATCCAATTGCGGCAACCTTGACACCCATCGTTCCAAATTATAAGCACTTGTATTATTGTTCTTGTTTCAAACAAGGAGATCAATATGTGTAAATTATTTCTGTCTTGAAAAGATGGAAGTGTACCCTTCACTATATGAGTGATAAACTACGTTTTTCCAGTTATAGCACTGCCTTGTGATAAAACTTGTTTCCAATTATCAACACCTGCTTAAACCAAATAATAATAACTTATGTATTGAAGTACTTACTGCTCATTAATTGAAGAGTAACATTACATTGTTCATTTATTTTTTAAAATATCAAACAATGGAGAATCAAGAATGGAATAAGGTCAATATTACAAAAAGGATAGATTACTGCCCACCATATAATGGAGATGTTGAGTCGCGGACAGGCACAACAAAAAGACTGCTAAATAAGTAAGCTTTCAGCTAAAAGGCCTTCTTCTGAAGTAGACAACACACACACACACACACACACACACACACACACACACACACACACACACACACACACACACAAAAACAGTGGTCAAGTGTGTGTGAGTTGTGTTTGTGAGAATGTGTGTGTGTGTGTGTGTGTGTGTGTGTGTGTGTGTGTGTGTTTGTCTACTACAGAAGAGAGTATTTTGGCTGAAAGCTTACTTGTTTAGCAGTGTTTTTGTTGTGTCTGTCTGTGTCTCAGCATCTCCACTATATGTGAGTAGCAGTCTAACATTTTCATATTATCATCATCTTTTGTAGTATCATATATAACAAAAATGACAGCATTTGATAAATATAGCTATGATGTGGCCATTCCATTTGAAATGGGTGACAGTCACTACTCAGATGAAATCAAAAATACAAAACCATCAGATACTGAGCCACAGTGAGAATAACCCCAAGTTTGACACTTCTAGCTCTTTTTGGCAAGCCTACGACAGAAATGAAAGAAACATGAAAAACTCTTGTTCCCAGTCTCAAACTAAACAAAAAGAAACTATGCAATCAACAGTAATAGGAAACAGTGCAAAAAGAAAGCACTCAATCTGGCAGTGAGAGCTATACACCATGCCTTCAGTGATTCCATAATCATCCAATTGTTTAGCATCAGTTAGGTCTTGTACCACTTATCAATGATCCATCAACTTTGAATCACTCACTCACTTTCCAAATCAAAACCAATGTGGATCAATTTCTTTTTCTACATGCCAAAAAAGATATGACAGTGCAGGAAACAGCTTCACAAGACCATACCTTGCCTATTACTGCCATTTATTTCATATAATTCCACCCAAAAACATTTTCAACTATAATTACAACTGCTGCCAAGCAAGGTAAAATAATTGGAGAAAGGCACTTAATGAATAATGTAATAATCATTTATCACACTCTAGTTACCGATATGAGAATGAAAACATTTAGTTAGGATGTGGATTGTGTCTTACAAGTAAGAATCATCACATCCATTTTCTCTTTTGTGTCTAAATACTTTTTCAGTTTTGTTTCTGTAAATTGTATTGGAACTAGAATATGCAAAAAGTTCTCACCAATATAATTTCATGTGTTGAATTAAGAGAGTAGCCTTAAAATAGTTAGTACAGTGTTCAGACAAGTACATTTATTGACTGCAACGTGAAGAATAATCAATGTTTTCAGTACCAGCTTAATAAGACAGTATTGTTAAGACAGCATGGTGAGGTGCATATATCATACAGTGGTCTCATTTGGTTGCTGCTGGAGGTATTGCTTATTCCTTGTGTTTTGATGTTGTCATCAGAAAACATCCACTAGACTAATAAGAGACCGATCTCTGGGTTTTTCCTTAAAAATACACTTTATGTATCACTTTAAAGGACGGTAAGAGTAAACGGAAATCATTCACAATGTACAGTGTGTAAGTACCTTTACTCTTCCATCTTTTATATTCCACCCCACAACTTCTCAGTAACATATTTAAACAACATTCTGTTACTAATTTCAAACATCAATCAACTTACTGGTCACCCTAGGTGACACATGAAACGTTCTATTAACAATCTTTATTTCTACTGACTGCAGAGAAACATCACAAAAATGAAATTGAAAATATCTTCTAAATAACTGAGCAAAAGGCATATAATGACTTTTAGGAAAGACATTAGATACTGTTGGCCTTACACAGAATCTCACCTCACGTTAATGTAAACCTTTGTACAGCTACAACATACAGTGTGTGATGAAGCAAGCTAGGATCTTTATATTTCCTCTCTTGTTTTGCCATCTGCCTCCTTAAATTCATTTTATTTACGTTTTTGACTAATTATCATTAACATACATGAGCATAATCTGCATTTTCATAAGAGAAACAGTTTGGCCCTCAGACTTTAAGAATATAGCACCAAGTCTAATTTTGTGCTTAGTTTTGTGTATGTCATCAATTTCCTAATTTCCTTTGACTATTCCTAGTTAATATCTTTTGTTATAGGGTGAAATCAGTAATTGTTTCATAACTTACATTCTATTGTTGACTTATAAACAAATATAAATTCTGTACTAATTTAAACACTAGGAAGAAGAACCACTACGATTCTTTAAGTGTTTACTTGGCTCTATTCAAAGACACAATAGCAAAGTCAGCCCTAAATTAATTCCAAATTAAATACCAGGTTTGTCAAAAGTATTGTTTGTGTAACTGTATCTGTTAATTTCATTATTTAAACAAATAATTCAGCTTAACCTTTGTGGCAGAAGTAACTGTTAAAAAGAAGCAATGTGTCGATGTATTCAGTTAATTGAATGAGTTATGTTTTAATTTAATTTCTGTAAATTAAACATCGAACAATGTACATTTCAGTGCCTCTTATTGTGAGGATATATAAAGGCCCAATTTTTGGTCCCCATGCAGTCAGTCCATGGCCAATTTTCAGACCTGAAATCTGTATCAGTTAGAGTAACAATAATGCAGCGGAATTAGTGTTACACCAATAGACCATGTGTTAAAACGATGACAGCGTCTGTCTGAAAAAAAACCGTGAACTGTATGGTTATGTTTTTACTGCTTATAGATGATCAATGGTAAACTATTGCAGCAGTATCCTGACATTTGCCTCCAAACTATTAATGAGGCTTATCAAAAGTTAACCAGTGGTGAACTGTACATATAACTGTGCAATATTATGGGGTTGTGAACAGTGAAAGTAAAGAACTGTGAAAAGCAAAGCTACATCATTTACAGTAGTCAATGTTGAACTCCCCCCCCCCCCCTTTTCAGCCAGTATAAAAATGCAGTATGTCGACACTGAGGACTATCAACGAAGAAATAAAGAAGGTGAACGTCACAAGCGCCAACATTTAAATAATGGAAAGTGCAGGACGGAATTACAAGAGTACGAAAAGGATAGATTGCTATTCACTATATAGAGGAGGCATTGAGTCAAAGGCACATGCAATGAAAAGTCTGCTAAACATTTAAGCTTGCATATGAAAGATACTTCTTCCAAAATAGGAAATACATACAAATGCACACAAGCACAACTCAAACACACACAGCTACTGTCTACAGCTGCTAGGACCTGTTTCTCAGTGAATCAATTGTGAGCAACAACCTTGGATTGGTAGTGGGGAAGAGGGGAGGCATCAGGTGGTAAGGTGGAAGGATAGAAGGTTAAGGGTGGAGGAAAATGTTGCGCTGCATGTGGGAGAATGCAGCAACAGAGTGGGGACAGGATACAGCCTCTAGATGAAGAGTCAGGGGATGGTATTTGGGGGGGGGGGGGGGGGGGGGGGGATGTAGAGAAGGCGAAGGGGAAAACGACTAGTAAGTGCATTGGTGAAGCAGTAACTATGCGTATTGTTAGAGTGGGAGCAGTGAAGGGGACAGGTAGGTGAAAGACAAAGACTAAGAGACTGGTGAGGTTGAGGCCAGGGATGTAACAGTAACAAAGGATACGTTGTAGATCTTCCATCTGTGCAATTCAGAAAGGCTGGTGTCGGTAGGAAGGATCGAGATGGTGCAGGCTATGAAGCAATCATTGAAGTGAAGCACATTGTTTTAGGTACCATGTTCAGCAGATGTTAGGTTCAACCCATCTGCTGAACATGGTACCTAAGACAATGTTCCTCTCGTCCACTGCCAAACTGTTGTTGAACATGCTGCCCAACACACTGTGCTTTACCTCACTACCTGCTTACCAGCCTGCATTATCTGGATCCTTTTTAGCCACACTAGCTTTTCTGAACTGTGTACATAGCAGATCTCCCTACAACCTATTCTTTGTTCCTGTAATCCCTCTGACTTCAGCCTTTGATAGGCCCTGTGCTCCATCTATCTCTCCCATTCCCAACTCCAGTGCTACACACATGTTCTATTTCACCAATGCACATATCAGTCTTTTCCCTTTCACCATACCTCTCTTCTCCTGCTTCCCTTTCTCCTTCTACCCCCCGGCCCCTCCCCCCAACCACTTCATCACCCGAAGTGCAGCCACGTGACTGCAACTTGGAGCCTATCCTGTCCCCCACCGTATCCCTGCGTGCTTTCACAGACAGAACAACATCTTCCCCAATCCCTACTCTGCTCTTGCCACCCTGCTCCATCCCTCCTCCTTACCCCCCCCCCCCCCCCCCCCCAGCCCCACCCACAATAGATGGTTGCTCACAATTCATGCAATCAGAGATGGGCCCAAGAAGCTAGAGACAATAGCGATGTGTCTGTGAGTTGTGCTTGTGCGAATTTGTGTGTGTTTTTTATTTTGGAAGAAAGATTCTTTGTGTATACATAGTGAAGTGGCAAATGAAACTTCGTACCGTGCCTGGATTGAACCCAGGTCTCCTGCTAACTAGACACATGCATTAGCTATTAAGCCCCCTTGGCACAGCAGTTCATACAACTGCATGTAATACCCTGGCATGTCTCTTCAATCCAAATTCTCACTGCTACCTCAGTATACTTCAAATTTCCCATTATACACAATGTAGTAAGCAGGAAACCTGGGTTCAATTCCTGGCATGGTACAAAATTTAACTCACCACTTCAGTCTGTAGGCATAAACTCATATCTGTACGAGACCAATAAAGTCTGTGAAATTGTGTTATTTCATTTGTAGAAAGACTTTTTGTGTGCAAAGCTTAAATGTTTAGCAGTCTTTTACATTGTGCCTGTCTGCAACTCAATGCCATCTCTATGTGGTGAGTAGGAATCTATACTTTTCGTATTAGTGCCAACATTTATGTTTAAAAGCACACAAAACTATAGTATTTGGCTAAAATTACACCTGGAATTTGAGAACCTGAGATATATCACAGCCTTCTCAAAGTATATATTACCTGAAAAATGATTACTGCCCACTCAAAACAATGTGACATTAGACCAGTGTTCCCATTGATTTTGTAGTACAGAATTTTTTCAAAGAACTTTACTTTGCAACAAAGTCCAGAGACTGAATAACATGGCATCAAGGGAAGGGGGAAGGGGTGGAAGTGGCAATTGGGAATCATGAGAGGCCTTACACCTTCCCAGAATCTTGTTATATAGAAAATATTTTAGTCTCTTTTTTTTTTCTTTTTATATAACAATCCTTCCTCTGGGGTACAGATGAAGTCCCTAATTTTTATCACTTTTGTATAATGTAAAACAGGAATTTCTTTTTAAAAACTCTGCCATGCAAGTGTAACAAAAAATTAGGTTACTGGATGATAACAAGCAGAAAGGGAACAAATTAAAGCTTAGGCAAGGGTAAGCTAAACAATATTATAATCATACCATTAACGTGTAACACTGCACTATGGTTAGTGAGTCCAGCAACATTTTGGGCAGTGCATGTGTATTCTCCACTGTGACCAGCCATCACTGAAGTGATTGTGAGAAAACTTGTCCTGTCTCCCATTTTTGCTGTGCTGATACCCAAATGAGATGAAAGTTCCTTCCCATGAAAGCTCCAATATATTGTCAAAGGAACGTCACCTTTTGCAACGTAGCAGTTCAACTGCACACTGTCACCGGAGTTGGCATCTCCCTCGAATGCAAATGGAGTTATGTACGGTGCAACTAAATGAAAATTCTTGTTTGAAGTCATGAAATATTATTTATTCCTTACAAACAGAATGCAGAATAAAGCTAAATATAAAAACTAAAAGGATCAGTGGGGATAGGAAATAGTATGTCCTGATACGACAATTATGGACGAACACAAACAATCACTCTCATTTGTGACTATGTGAACTCTCTCTTCCTGTTTCAGTACAAAAGATACTTCACTGGAACCCATTTAAGGGTCAGAAATTTAAGAAAACAAGATCATGTGTTAGTGACGTTGCAATGGAAAGAGAACTGGTAACAAAAATGAGAAGTGAATCATGTCAATAACCCAGACAATATGAATAACCAAATGTCAAAGAGGCTAAAAATGTTAAAATCAAATCTTACAAAGAGGAAAAGATAAGTATTTTTCTTTAAATAAACAGTGATTAAGGTTTCAGGTTGAGTTGGAGTTTTTGCTTTAACTTGGGTATTACAAGGGGCATTCAATAAGTAATGCAACTTTTTTTAAGCAAGCGGTTTTATTCATAATTCCAATACACTATATTATTCCCCATTCTTTTGGCTACAAATCCCTATTTTTCACATATCTCCATTCAATGCAAAGGTCTTACACACCCTTACTGGGAGGGCACGTACGCTCGCACAATACCGACTGATCGACACCGGAGCTAATGTCTTGCTGCATCAATAACCTCCTCATAATCCGTGTACTACTTCCCATGCAGTGCATCTTTCATTGGGCCAGACAGAATGAAGTTGGAAAGTGCAAACTCTGGACTGTAAGGCAGATGAGGAAGAACAGTCCAATGAAGTTTTGAGAGCTCCTCTCAGGTGAGGAGACATGTGTGAGGCGTTACATTGTCATGGAGAAGATGAAGTTTGTTTTCATTTTTGTGGCAATGAACATATTGAAGTTGTTTCTTCAATTTCCTGAGGGTAGCACAATAGAATTCTGAATTGAATGAATTTTATCCATAGAGGATGCTGTCAAACTCCGTGACTGTTCCTTCATAGGGTGTAGAAAAATATCCGCTACCAGTCACATATTCAGAATTGATTGTTGCACCATGAGGGAGGACATCAAAGAGAATAGCCCCTTCAGAGTCCCAGAACACCACTGTAAAGACTTTAACGGCTGAGGGGGTTTCCAGTTTGAAGTGACAAATGCACGTTTCATTGTCTGTGACGATGTTCAGCTTCTGTTACGCAGCAAGGAACCCAGCAGGCACACGCCTCTGAGTACCCCGACTGGTGGACGAGTGTGTCAGCACTACCGACAGAGGCATCTAGGTGTGCAGCGAGGCGCCTCTTAAACGAGAGGCTCTGCATCTTCCAACATTGCAGGAGACACAGCTGCGTGTAGCTAGCTTGCACGTGGGAGATCTGACAAGTCTGTGTGACCTTTTGGCGATGGTGACAGATGTCACGCCCAACGGCTCACCGTGTTTTTCTTGACTGCCAGATCTCCATAGACATTCTGCAAGGACCTATGAATGTCTGTGATGCTCTGATCTTCCAGCAAAAGAAACTCAATTACAGTTCTCTGCTACGACTGGTCCTCCATTACAGACGCCATTTTGAAGGCTACGAATAGTGCCACCGCCTATCAGCTGAAGCAGAAATATTCCACAATGTCCCACAACAAATCCCACATTTTTTTCAATCAGAATTGGCTGAGAAAAAAATCTGTTGTATTAGTTACTGAACACCCCTCGTAGAACAGCATAACGAGACCAAATACCATTACGAGAAACTTATTATTTGGTATCATCAATAACTCTTAAAGAAGCAAATAATAAACATATTAATCTTTCAATTTCAGCGTGAGCCAAATACCTTCGACAACATAGCTTTAACTCAACAATGACCAATTTATCATCAGAGATTGCTCTGAAATACAAAAAGTTTCTCTGAAAATAAGATGTAGCACTAGAAGCGCCCTGAGAGATACGTAGGCTTGCTGAACAGTATGTCAAATCGTGTTACTAATTGACAGCACAACTGCTAGTATCTGCTTTTACTTCTAATTACTTTTTCAACTACATTTTCATTTGCGTCATAATCGGAGTGCTGTGAGTCGTAACACTATAACATTTGTAAACATTAAAATTCTGTTGCAACATGACAAAGCAAAAAATATTGCCAATTTTGGAAAATAACTCTTATTTCTTCAGGTATAAACAGAAAATGAGAGAGGTGAAAGTAAACCCATAAAAAGAAAAAAAAGTAATACACGAATCAATCAGCGACAGAAAATGGATTGATGTATACAGAATACATTACAATGATATTCACATGATAAATTGAAATACGCTGGGTTCAAGTTATTGACAGGGCATTTACAAGCTACTTGAAAGAGGGAAATATGTCACCTCAATGAGACACCTTGCAAGTAGTATTCTGTGCTCGCATAAACTTCATGGATGGTATGGAGCTGTCCTAATTAATGTGCTCTCTGCAGTTAGCGTTATCATTTGAAAATGTGAGAGATTGAAGTAGTTCAGTTTGCTGTTCTCTTGATTTTTATATGATAAGTCTAAAGATTTTTACATAAATAAGAAACATATCTCAGTGTTCAAAACAAGGACGGGTCACCACTGGCACTGATGTACTACGAAAGTAAGGGAGATTAGGGTTTACCATCTCATCACCAGTTAGGTCATTAGAGACAGAGCACAATCTAGGATTGAGAAAAGATGAGGAAGGAAATCAGCCATGTCTGTTACAAAGGAACCATCCCAGCATATGCCATAAGTGACTTAGGGACACCATGACAAACTAAAGCTGGATAGCTAGACATGGATTTCAACCCCATTTATTCACCCAAAAGTGAACCGACTGTCTATACTGTTGCATCATCTCTGTCACTGAAATACAGTGTAACAGCTTTTGATAAATAACTCTGAGCAGAAAAAGATAAAACAAACAAATTAACAAGAGAGGTGAGGGGGCTGGTAAGTACAATAAAACATATATTATACAGTTCAACAACAAATGCAAATAACTACAGAGGTATCTCATTGTTATCAGTGGCCTATAAGATCCTATCCAAGGCACTACAAAACAGGATTGAAAATCAAGTAGAGAAAGAACTGGGTGAATATCAGGCTGGGTTTAGAAAAGGAAGATCATGGAGTGAACAGATATTCAGTCTACTCTCCATAATACAACTTCGCGCACGCACATCGAAAAATCTAGTAATTACATTCATAGACTTCAAAAAAGCATATGATTCTATTGATAGGCCAACCCTGATTAACACATTAGAAGAATTTGGGATTGATGATAAAAGCAGAAGTCTAATCCAGGAAACCGTTACGGGAACAAAATCGCAAGTGAAGTTTTTGGGTAGATTGTCACAACCGTTTGTAATTGGAACAGGTGTTAGACAAGGGGATGGGCTCTCCCCACTGTTGTTTAACATTGTCCTTGAAAAAGTGGTCAGGGAATGGAGAAAGAAGATGGCAGAAGCTGGAGTGAAAAATGGGATAACGTTAGGAAGAAATAAAACAAAAATTGAATGTCTGGCATTTGCTGATGACATGGCAATATTGGCAGATGACATCGAAACAGCAAAGATTCAGATAGAAATGCTGCATGAGATCGCTGAGAAGACAGGTCTACAAATATCGTATGAAAAGACAGAACTGATGATACAGGACAAAACAGACCCAACACAGACATTGCAAACTAAATATGGAATAATTAAGAGAGTTCATAAATTTAAGTATCTAGGGGAATGGATTACACCGACAGGGTTACCAAATGTTTCACTACAGGAAAGAGCAATAAAGATGGAAACGGCATACCAGCTATGCCGAAATGTATACAATAAAAAGTCGATCTCCATCAATGCCAAGCTCAGGCACTACAATGCGGTAATAAAACCAGAAAGTTTGTATGCGATTGAATGCATCCCACTGAACAGAAAACGTCTGTTGGAGAAATTGGAAATAAAAGAGAGAAAAATACTGAGAAAGATCTTAGGACCTAAAAAGGATGGACAAGATTATAAATTGCGATCCAATAAAGAGTTATACGAGAAAATTGAAAAACTGACAACATCCTTTAAAAAGAGAAGACTGAGTTTCTATGGGCATGTCAAAAGAATGGCACCAGAAAGAACGGCAAAGAAAATCCTGGAATACATGGAAAGCAGAAAGACACAAATTAACTGGCTGAAAGAAGTAAAAGAAGACATTGCAGAAATGAACATTATACCAGAGACAGTTTACAACAGAATGGAATATAGGAATGCCATCAACAAAATACAGGGATTCAAAGACCGAACGCAATCAAAGAAGACGGGAACAACCTGGTCGCAAGAACGTAAAGAAGCCCACT
This sequence comes from Schistocerca piceifrons, assembly GCF_021461385.2. Lineage (NCBI taxonomy): Eukaryota > Metazoa > Arthropoda > Insecta > Orthoptera > Acrididae > Schistocerca > Schistocerca piceifrons. Next base: position 584,967,610 of record NC_060143.1, read on the forward strand.
CAGAAAAAATGAAGAAGTACTGGGAAGAACGCAAGAAAAAGCACAAGAAATGACTGATGCTTAGCGTAGTCCAAAGTTGACTGTAACGAATAATAATAATAATAATAATAACAGTTCAACTGAAGTAGCCTAAAATGCAGAGACATATGCCTCCCCTAGGAAGGATCTATTAGCTTCAAAAGCTAGGTACAGTACCATTTTTGCTTTTAGATGTATCCACCAACACCACAACACATTTCACCTCTTGGAGCTAAGTACTGGCCAGCATAATTTATTAGCCTTCTTGGCTGAAGTTTCCTTTGATACATACACTCCTAGAAATGGAAAAAAGAACACATTGACACCAGTGTGTCAGACCCACCATACTTGCTCCGGACACTGCGAGAGGGCTGTACAAGCAATGATCACACGCACGGCACAGCGGACACACCAGGAACCGCGGTGTTAGCCGTCGAATGGCGCTAGCTGCGCAGCATTTGTGCACCGCCGCCGTCAGTGTCAGCCAGTTTGCCGTGGCATACGGAGCTCCATCGCAGTCTTTAACACTGGTAGCATGCCGCGACAGCGTGGACATGAACCGTATGTGCAGTTGACGGACTTTGAGCGAGGGCGTATAGTGGGCATGCGGGAGGCCGGGTGGACATACCGCCAAATTGCTCAACACCTGGGGCGTGAGGTCTCCACAGTACATCGATGTTGTCGCCAGTGGTCGGCAGAAGGTGCATGTGCCCAGCGACGCACGGATGCACGCCAAGACTGTAGGATCCTACACAGTGCCGTAGGGGACCGCACCGCCACTTCCCAGCAAATTAGGGACACTGTTGCTCCTGGGGTATCGGCGAGGACCATTCGCAACCGTCTCCGTGAAGCTGGGCTACGGTCCCGCACACCGTTAGGCCGTCTTCCGCTCACGCCCCAACATCGTGCAGCCCGCCTCCAGTGGTGTCGCGACAGGCGTGAATGGAGGGACGAATGGAGACATGTCGTCTTCAGCGATGAGAGTCGCTTCTGCCTTGGTGCAAATGATGGTCGTATGCGTGTTTGGCGCCGTGCAGGTGAGCGCCACAATCAGGACTGCATACGACCAAGGCACACAGGGCCAACACCCGGCATCATGGTGTGGGGAGCGATCTCCTACACTGGCCGTACACCACTGGTGATCGTCGAGGGGACACTGAATAGTGCACGGTACATCCAAACCGTCATCGAACCCATCGTTCTACCATTCCTAGACCGGCAAGGGAACTTGCTGTTCCAACAGGACAATGCACGTCCGCATGTATCCCGTGCCACCCAACGTGCTCTAGAAGGTGTAAGTCAACTACCCTGGCCAGCAAGATCTCCGGATCTGTCCCCCATTGAGCATGTTTGGGACTGGATGAAGCGTCGTCTCACGCGGTCTGCACGTCCAGCACGAACGCTGGTCCAACTGAGGCGCCAGGTGGAAATGGCATGGCAAGCCGTTCCACAGGACTACATCCAGCATCTCTACGATCGTCTCCATGGGAGAATAGCAGCCTGCGTTGCTGCGAAAGGTGGATATACACTGTACTAGTGCCAACATTGTGCATGCTCTGTTGCCTGTGTCTATGTGCCTGTGGTTCTGTCAGTGTGATCATGTGATGTATCTGACCCCAGGAATGTGTCAATAAAGTATCCCCTTCCTGGGACAATGAATTCACGGTGTTCTTATTTCAATTTCCAGGAGTGTATTATATGCTTCATCCAAATGTGTTTTGCAACTGCTGTAGTACAATAAGTTGTTTTCCTGCATTCATCTCAAAATATTAATGTTTGTACAAAATAATATTTGTTTTTACATTTTTCCCAGTTTTCCTTCCTTTTGCAGTTATTTCTACATGTCATAGCACATTATTATATCCCTACTGTTATTCAGAGTTATAATATTGTCATGTATAGCTACAGTAAATGAGTATCCTTTACAGAAAAGTGTTTTGACACTGTTCAGAGGAACTTCAGGCAATTAAACTGTAACTGCCTCCATTTTGGCTATAGATAATAGTATCATCACTGAATTAGGAAAGTGTGATTTTTCAACAGCCAAAGTGACCTCTGCTTACTAATGAATCTGGCTGAAACAGAATAAATTGTGTGCTTCTAACTATCTGCATAACTTAAATGATCTGATTCAACTAAATACATTTGATTCAAGTAACTGAGTGTGCTTCAAATACTCTAAAATAAACACTTATGTGATTCATTATCACTACAATGTAGTTATCTTTCATCCTTGCCAAGGAACCGGTTTGATAAACCCCATATATTTCTTTGGGAAAATACACAGGTTGAGTGCTGACAGAAAAATACATAGGTTGAATACTGACTATTCAGTTCTTTATGACCTTACTGCATCACTTGAATTTTGACAGTAAGTGAAAAATTGAAAGTGTGTGTGTGTGTGTGTGTGTGTGTGTGTGTGTGTGTGTGTGTGTCAGACATATCATCAACTGTCACTTACATTGGTTCTGGCTACATTGTGGAACATGCATTTCTACAGTAACTCATACATTACTGGACAAGGAGAACCAAAATAACGAGATGAAAAAAAAAGAAAAAGAAAACACAGAGGAAAGCTGGACAATGTAATGATCATACCATTCACGTGTAACACAGCACTATGGTTAGTGACTCCTGCAACATTCTGGGCAGTGCATGTGTATTCTCCACTGTGACCAGCCATCACTGAAGTGATTGTTAGAAAACTCGTCCGGTCTCCCAGTTTTGCTGTGCTGATACCCAAGTGGGAGGAAAGTTCTTTCCCATGAAAGCTCCAATATATTGCCAAAGGAACATCACCTTTTGCTACGTAGCAGGTTAACTGCACACTGTCACCTGAGTTTGCATCTCCCTCAAATGCAAATGGAGATATGTATGGAGCAACTAAACCAAAATACTTGTGTAAGGGCATGAAAGATTAGTTACATCTTACTAACCGTATGTAGCATTTTGAAATAAAAGGAAAATACAGAAACAATGAGGATGAATAACTTTTACCCAGATTGTGGCATCACTGCCAAGTCAAGACTGACTTTAACCCAACTAAACAAAAATACTTGCGTAAATGCATTAAATAATTATTTACACCTTACTAATAGTATACAGTATTCAGAAATTAAAAGTGAATGCGGAAACAATGAGAATAAATAATTGTAGTTGTTTCTTCCAAGTCAAAATTTACTCTAGATGATTTAGCACAGTTCTCTTTCCCAGAGACAAAGGGGGTGCATAAAGAAGTCAAATACTGCAGACACACAGTCATTGTTGGGTTATCCATCAGAATGCAAATAGAGAGGAAAAACAAACAATAGCAACACACAGGAATCACATTACGTTTCACTTGGGAATCTGTTTCACTCTCACATAACAAGGACAAATGATCAAGTTTCATTTCCCTCAAACCTTCAGTAATAGGCTTTTTATGAACTTTAAGTGGACCGTAGCACTTTCTTCTGAAAATGTGGTTGTACTTCAGAATAAATTTCTTCTCATGATACTCACAGACTGATGTTACAAAAGAACTTCCTCGAAATTTAAATAAAGTTTGTCTAACTTCATCGAAGTCATTGACATTTTTCAAGTTTTTTGAAACTGAACTGTAAAATGTTTTGTGACATGCTTCACTTGCTCTGTCCAACAGAGCCCTGTTCATCCATGTTATTGCATCCCAGTTAATCTCTCAAAATTAATTACAAATTACACACAGAACAAAGCACATACATTCTACACTCTTGATGAAGTATGTACATCCACTCTAAAAGAGGTTTCAGAACAAACTGACTACAATAATGCCACACCCAGCAGTAATGTACTTCTACAATACCACACCCAGCAATAATGTACTTCTTTATTGACAATAAACCTCAACATAAATAATTTTTATCACCGTAGAACAAAAGTGAAAGCTCCCATTCTTTAATATTGCATTATTAAAAATAAACAAACTAAACGAATATTGGGTGACAGCATTAACTAAATATATGTCACAATTAAATTTTATTATAATGAAACAATAAACCATTTAAATAGGCAACAGTCACAAGATCAGTTGTAGAGTAATGTGAACTATTTCCTCATTTTCAAAAATTCATATCCTTGTTCACAGTCAGATATGAATGTTGAAATTTTTACAGTACTTTGCTATCATATAGTTGTACAAAGAGTGCAAAAATCATATTTTTATATTCAATCCCATCTGAGATAACTAACCTCAAACTTAAAAAAAGAATGAAAATTTTCAAATTTCAAAAATTCATAAAAAATTAAGGAAACATTTGTAAGTGTTCTTGCTCTATATGAGGCTAGTAGTGTATGATATCTAACTATAAGAAAAAATATAGACTCTCATAAATCACTCCTTGTTTATTATTTTTGGGCCTAAAAAGTGGATTTTTGAAAATTTGGATACCAAACTTTGGAGGTCATTTTGACTAGTTATTTTTGAATTTAGGGTATTTTGCGGAATAGAGAATGTTGTAGAGGACACTTTTCTAAAAACTAGCATGTCAATTGCAGTGTTATAACTTAACCCAGTGCAGAGATATTTATATCTTTGCTAACGTCTCTAGACTGAAACATTCTTGCGCGCTTACAAACAGAAATGGCCGCCAGTCAGTAAAGGTGAAAGGTAAAACTTCTTTAGAAAACTGTTTTGAACTTCTCAATTATAGGGCAATCACATATCAAAAATTAAAATATTTAAAAATGGTCAAGCAACCAACTTAATTTTTATTGGACCACTTCATTTGGATTGACGAGCAACTCAGGCCAGTTGTATGAATGGTGTGTGTTTCTGCAAAATGGAAACTCCGGGTAGGAACATCAACAATGTACAAAAAGACAGATTGCTATTTACCGTAAACATGTCTTCTTCACAGTAAGAAGTAGTCTGTCTTTTCCTAAGTACCAATCTGTCATCATCTACATTATTTGTGTGTTTCTCTTTTTCTGATGAAGGCTGTGACCAAAAGCTTTATTTAAGTGTCTTTTGATTGTGCCTGTCTGCAACTTAATGTGTCATCTTTATGGTAAGAACAATCTATCTTTTCCTACATTGTTAAAGTTTATGTTAAGTGACAACAATTAGAAAAACAAAAGAACATGAAAAGCATACACACCTTTGAAAGCAAAGCTTCTTTCTTTAACAAAAAGGATAAATAATATTGAAAAACGCAATGTATACTGTTGAAGTACAGAATGGAACCTAAAATATGAGGAGTAAGTTAGAATGACATAGAAATTATGAAGCGGAGGAAGTGAGGTTCAAGTTATTGAAATTCTTATAACAATGCACATGAGAGAAAAAAGATATTCATGTTAGAGGGCGACTAAAATATACACAGTTTCCTGGTAGTTAGCACACTGTAGAATGAAGATATCCATGTTAACGACAATTTTCACAACTTCCTGCTAGTTTAAGATGCTGATGATGACCTGTGGGATGGACTTTAAAATATACTGGAGCTAAGAGCAACCCATGTTGAGGCAGTGCTGTTCAAAGGCTAGTACTTAGTTAATTATAGTTTGTACAAGTGTCTAACTTTGAGCCAATTTTAATGACATAAATAACTAGAAGTTCTACTCTACTTAAGTAATATGTGTCGCATTTCTATCCATTGATTAAATGAAACATAATCCTGTTCTTACAATAAAAGGAGAGTTATGATTGAGCTTGCAGGTATTCAATGACTCCTAGTTGACAGAATAGCTTGCATTCTGAAAAAAAAGGCTATAGGAAAAACCTGAACAGAATTGCAATGCAGTGTGAATATTCTCTTCCAATCAGAACAGAATGCTGTTTTTCACTGCTATATTACTTTCCTAAATTAAAAAAGAAAAAACCACCAGTAATTTTATGGAGTATCTTTCATTTGGGAGCTGATGCACTTAGTACTACTTTATATGATATCCTGTGTTATCTACATCAGGCAGTTTAAAATAAAATGTACATCATGCATACAGGATGACGATAAACAAAAACAAATGAAAGAAAAGGTGCAGAATGCTGAGCAATCTGATAGTCATACCATTCACATGTAACACTGCACTATGGTTAGTGACTCCAGCAACATTCTGTGCAGTGCATGTGTACTCTCCACTATGACCAGCCATCACTGACGTCACTGTTAGAAGACTTGTTCTCTCTCCAATTTTTGTCGTGCTGATACCCAAGTGAGAGGACAGATCTTTTCCATGAAAGCTCCAGTAAATTGTCAATGGAATATCACCTTTTGCAACATAGCAGTTCAACTGCACACTATCGCCTGAGTTGGCATCTCCCTCAAATGCAAAGGGAGTTATGTATGGGGCAACTAAACCAAAATTTTTGTATGAAGGCATTCAAAATTTAATAACTTACTATGCAAGTTGCAATGTACATGATAAGATTTAATACAGAAGTAATTAGCATAATCAAGAATAAGAAACTTTATACCAAGAACTGCTGATTGTAGCAGTGTCAATACCACTGTCATGTATAAAACACTGAGTATAGATTATTCAGATCAGAAGCTTCCTTGTTTATTTCAGCGAGAGCATGTAAAATAAGTAAACTATTGGGAAATGGGAAAAGGTGAAAACTGCAAGAAAAGGGGGAATTAGTTAACTAAAAGGTAAATGAAAACAGAAGTTTGTAATATTGTAAACACATAAGTTGGCCACATGGCAAATGTTGTGTTCCATCAGTGAAGCTAAAAGTGTGTGTGCTCTGCATATAAATGCAAGAAAGTATCTAAAAGCTACAGAATAAAAGGGAGCTACAGTATCCAAAACGCAATTAACAAAAATACACTGAGGCAGAATTGCTAGCCAGAACTCAACTTCAGGGGAGGAAATATGTAGTACTGCCGGGAGGCATAATGCACTGATGAACCAAAAACAACCACTGCTCACCGCCAAACTGAATGCTGCCTGGTGGCACTGTGGTAACATGGTGTGATGAGGAAGTATATAAGTGCAGCAGGAACGACAAGTAATAATTCTAGTGATGATATGGGCCACATATGGGGAAACTTGCTGACATAAACAACTTTCACAACAGGCAAATTCTCACAGCCCAGTGCTAGGGAATGATCATCCCCTGAAACAGTGAAGCTACTTGGTTGTTCACGTGATAATGTCATAAGGGTTGGAAAATAGTTGAAGTGCAATGAAACCATGAGCGTGTCAGTAGGTGTTGGATGTAAGTCTTCATCACAGAACAAAAAGGTCAGACACTCGCCAGCTCTCTGAAGCACTATAAGTAGCAATCTGTGGCAGATCCACCAACAGATTGCAATGCTGGCACATGGACAAGTGATTAGGAGCACACCATTCAGTGTCCACTATAAGACATGTTGTCCTGCAGCAATGACCCCTAAGACCACATCCAACAGAAGCAACTGACACCACACAACAGCTTCAGATGACAAAACACAACTGCAGGTACAGTTACAGAAGTGTCCTAGGAGAGCGACATCCATGGTGCTGCCTGTCCGCTGATTCAGCTTGCAACATTTGAATTCAAATGGTTTGAATCTTGTCATTGCAAGACATGTGACAGTGCAAGCAACACATACAAATCTACTCGGGAAAGCAATGGAGTGGACATGCCAGCTGCTATGAATTAGTGGTCATCTGATTTTAAGAAAACTGTTTGGTGAAAACTTTTTTTCTATCACATCTTACATCTTAATATCTTTGCTCGAAGAAGGACTGAATTTATTTTCACTATTCATCATAGTTAATGTGCTGCGTGAAACTAAGTAAATGACCACACAAAAGTTTTAAGAGTTTGCAGAGGTAAAATTGCACTGAACAGACTTTGTGTATAGCTCATTTTTATTACAAAAAGGAATCACAGATATTGGCTATGAGTGGTATTGACTGAAATCAATGGGAAAAGTTCAAAATTTGTGCCAGACTGGGATTCAAACCTGGGTGTTCTGCTTACTAGGCAGATGCTCTGACCATTGAGCAATCTGGGCATAATGGTCACTGGAACTGCACAGACTATCCTAGCACACCTCCCATCAGATTGAAATTCTCAACTTCACATGGTACAAATGTAGTGTCCCTTGCCCATTATCCTTATTACTTGCAGCATTTTTCTGATTCCCATAAGAGTTTGAGCCTGCTGTTCACTCACACTGAAGAAATCATTGGCCGTCCTGCCTTGATATATATATCAATCAATGCCGCAGCGAATGTCTGTAATTCCTTTGTGTATTAATTCGTAATGGCTGCTTGATCAAAGATGGTGTCTGTTCTTTCAGACTTCACATATAATCCATATATTATTGCATATGAAATGTAGCCAACATATCAAAATTGCACTTCAAATTGAGAGTGGAATGACATCTCTTTTCATTCCAAGACAGTGGTTGTTATATACGCAGACCAAGTGGTCATAAAAATTGTTGTACATCATAAACAGTTCAAGATATCAAAACAAGGTTTTTTGGAAATGATAGCAAGCAAAAAGGACATATTTTCTCGCATGATTAACACTTGATACGTTTTCAGTGACTGTTTGAGTGGAATGAAAACAAGACCTCCTATAAATACCACTGTGAGTTTTCCTCCAAATTTTCATACCCAAAAAAAGCGTGAGAAATGAGCAAATGGGGTATCAAAGTGATCAGTATGAGGATTAGTTTTGCAATAATATATTTAATTGCTTGACAGTGATCAGGTTAATTAATGAAAACTTAATTAGTGATTTCAGGGAAAACTGAAATACTTCATGAACAGCTGCTGTTAGCTATGAAAATGAAGTATCAAAAAGTTCATCTGTTCAGGGTCTAGCTATCTTGTGCATAAAAAAATATATTGGTGTGATATTTAGCTGTCAAAAAGGCTTCTTTCGAGTCAAGTAATAAATTTAGAATGATACTCGAAATTATGTACAGAAAATAAGGTACATCAAGTGTTTCTCTGATATGTTTTATTTCTTAATTTGAGACAACTCATTTCATAAACTGTGTTACTTTCTTTGAAATGCTTGGACTTAACACTCATTGCTGATGAATTATGTTCCCAACACTCAAATATTAGTAAAACGTCAGAGCTGTTCATTGTTTTTTATTAGGAATTTAAAGTGTGTGATCTCCTGGGATAGGTGTGTATACATTTCAAAATCAAGGACTTTGGCAAGACCTTAAAAATATACTTTTGAGATGCAGTGTGAACAGCACAGATAAGATTTAGTACACAGAATTAGTGACAGATTGTATCCGAGCCAGTTAAAATATATAAGAAGCAACCAGGGCCAAACCTGGGACAAACCAAAGATCCTGATTACTGGCCTAAGGTGCTACCATTACACCACAGACACCTCCTATGGAATGTTGACCATTCTTTCGTATTTACAGTAGTCAGTCACTCTTCCACACTTATCAGCTGTTGAAAGTTCTTGGTTATGTAAGAAACATTCATCTTTAATTAACTGATGAAATAGCCAAACGTCTCTCTGCTCATCCACGTATATTCAAAGAATCTGACAGGCGATCTTTGTAGTTGACAGTATAAATTAAATTCTGCATAAGGATGCTTCCCTTGGTAAATTTCATGCACAGAGCTCCTTTATCGCCTTATTTTCCACAGTAAAGCTAATTTTGCTGTCTTACTCTTGAGCTACAGTATTCTACGGTTCAGGTATGCCATTTTATACGAACAGGTAATCAGCTCTAGTAGCCATCTCATAGTGGAAGATGGCGCTCGCATGTAGGACACTCTAGTGTAGTGGCTTATTGCTGGAGTGTCTCATATCCAGGTGTCACCCACTCTTGGTCACTGCTGATGCTTATGTAGCATGACAACATTGCCAATTACGACTGCAGTGTGTTCGGGATCATCGAGACTGGACTGTGAATCAATGGAAGTGTACCATGGGATTGGGTGCACTGAGTTTCTTATTGAAGCAGGTTCATAGATGTGTCCAGAAACATCATCATACAGGAGAATGGCAGCTTGGAATGTGCTCCACATCACAGATGCAGGAGGCTGTTGGACTGAGTATTATGCTATGGGGGACACTCACCTGGGTTTCCGTGGGACCTGTTCTGGTAATTATAACCACCAAGACAGCTGTGGCCTACTTGAAAATATTACAGACCACCTGCACCCCTTCACACTCATCTTCCCCAAGGTTGATGGCAGCTTTTAGCTGGACGATTATGTCACAAGTCCAGAATCATGCTGTAGTAATTTGAGGAGGATGACAGTGAATTCACACGGATGTCTCAGCCATCAAACTCACATCATCTGAACCTGAAGGAAAAACATCTGAGACACTGAAACTTCCTGGAAGATTAAAACTGTGTGCCGGACCGAGACTTGAACTTGGGACCTTCGCCTTTCGTGGGCAAGTGCTCTCCCAACTGAGCTACCCAAGCACGACTCACACCCCGTCTTCACAGCCTTACTTCTGCCTCCGGTGAGGAGAGCTTCTGTAAAGTTTAGAAGCTAGGAGACGAGGTACTGGCAGAAGTAAGGCTGTGAGGACGGGGCGTGAGTTGTGCTTGGGTAGCTCAGTTGGGAGAGCACTAGCCCACGAAAGGCAAAGGTCCCAAGTTCGAGTCTCGGTCCGGCACACAGTTTTAATCTGCCAGGAAGTTTCATATCAGCGCACACTCCGCTGCAGAGTGAAAATCTCATTCCATCTGAGACACTGTCAGACTGCTTGTTGTCCACAAACCACTGGCCTAAAATCTACATGAAATGTCTGACCTGTGTGTAAATATTTTGTGCCACATACCTACTGAAACCTATACAGGAACAATGGAAACTCCAGGTAGCCATACCAACAATGTAAAAAAAGATACAGTTAATTGCAGACAGGCACAATTAAAAGACACTTAAACAATGCCAGAATGTATTCTGGCCCAAGCTGCTGCAGTTGTATGAATGGTGTGTGTTTCTCTTTTTTTTATGAAGTGGCCAAAAGTTTTGTGTAAGTGTCTTTTAATTGTGCCTGTCTACAGCTTAATGTGTTATCTTTATGGTACATAACAATATATCTTTTCCTACATTGTTGAGAAACTTACAGTGAGGAAGAGGGGGGATGAAAGTGAAGTGCGAGGAATCAGAGATGGTACTCGGGTAAGCATTGTGAAAGCTTCTGTTCAGCAATAATAGGGACGGAGTGAGAAATAAAGATAGATTAGAGGCAGCCAGGACAGTGAAAAGAAAGGGAGGGAGCAGATCAGTATAAGTCATATATTACAAGACTTTGTTTGTGTCAGATACTTAGTTGCAATATTCATCTATGTTCCCCCTAATCAATGTTTACTTCTCAATCTGTCCTTACCATCTCTGGACTGAAGCTGAGACAGTGAATACCAGTATAACATCTCTAACCTACTCTCTCTGAGGCTTCCCTTTCATCTTTGTCTGTCTTTCTCCACACTAAAGGTGGATCTCTCTCTTCCTGTGACCTGACTGACCTTTCTCTTCCTCTTAACCTTTCTCAGCCTATCTCTCTCTCCTCCCCAACGAAAGATATATTAGTCCAATAGGTAGGCAGTGTGTCATTTTTACTTTTGTATGTGTACAATGACAGTACTACACATTTCAATTCCTACAGGTAAGTACTGGCTAGCAATTCTGTCTCATAATTTACTAGGTTTCTCGATTGAATTTTCCTTAATACAATTAAATGTTATATTCATGTAGATGGGAGAAAGCCCAAAACATAAACAAAAATAGCATAAATAAAGCTATATAAGAAGTACCCAGCTACTGTGTTTCTTAAAATAATTCTTTGGGTTAAATTTGGATATTAGATGAATTTTGAACTCCTTAATAAAACATTTCTCTACCAAATTGTCTAATGCAGCCCTCCATGATTCTTCTCATTTTGTGTTCTACAGAAGGAGCAGATAGTCTCATAGAATCAAGCTTCAATATTTGCTTACAATGAAACACATTTTTTACTGACAAAATGGGCTATATGTCTGATGCATTGTTTGTGTGAATAAACACAGTGAAGAGAGAGTATTACATAATATTATAATGTTTCAGTGATTACCCAGTGTTGAAAGAAAATGGTTAATGATTTGCTTACGAGTTTTTCTATTGAAATGCCATTAAAGTATTCTTGAAGAATAGTTCTTTTTCAGTTACACCTAAATTATGTTCAAAATTACCTAATGCACCCTTTTTTCAGTGAAATGAAATAAATATTATACATGAAGGTATTATATTATTGGCTTATCCAGTGGTATAAGCTATTGCCAAAATTTCTAATGGTAAGAAAGTTGTAGTGTATTAATAAGTTATCTTCAAATAAGTAATAGTGTGTAACAATTATTACATAATTTCACAACTGTCACAGTATACAACACAATGGATACTTAAATGAAATCACGAAAACAGTGATACGTTTTAGTGCCAACTCTTGGTACTATGATATTTTACTTTGCCAGAGTGAGTACTCCATGAAATTACTTGCAAAAACTATAGGATGGCAGTAGAGACAATAAGGTGATACATAACTTGAATCTTTGATAGGCACGGATGCAAACAAAAGACAGGAAAACTGATTTACCTTGAGATGGACACCACAAAGCAAAAGAGTTTTAAAGTGTATGATAATCCAGACTGTTGCATAGCTAGCCACAACTCAGAGAAATTGATTGTAACAATGTACAAAGCACACTCAGATACATTCAACAATGTTGAGATTAAAACGTCAGTGGTCAACGAGATTTTAAAAAATCACTCCCAGACAATTTAGGATCAGTAGGCTGCATGATGAACCCCTACACCGCTGTTTGGCACATAATTTTTTCTTCAAAATATTTATTAAATTAGTAGAATGTTTAAGGATTTATGCATAGAAAAATTGAATTTTTATTCATGAAAGTATAACAACAGAAAAATTATTAGACAGAATCACTGGCCAGTATTTATCCTCCACAGGTGAATAAACATCAAAGGAAAAGTCACAACACTACCCTAGATTTCAGAAATGTTAGTTCCTTGCTCTCCCTTAACTGACAGTTAGGTTCAGAGCTCCCACATACCTATTCCAATGACACCTCAGTGCACTGTACATGCTTCAACTGCTTTCCTTCTCTGATTATAGCATTCTTTCTAGATGGCATGAATGCTAATGCTAATTCATAAAAAACACACACACACACACACACACACACACACACACACACACACACACACACACACCTACGGGGCATGTAAGGTTGCTTTTTAAACAATCAGCCAAAGTACTGGTGACACACAGTATTCCATTATACTATTTCACTATTATTATTATTATTATTATTATTATTATTATTATTATTTTATAAATGGAATACTGTATTGCTACCAGTGTACAGTTTCATTACTGTGAGTGTCCAATTTTACTGACCTATCCATCCACATACAGCACCATCCTGTATAAAGGGGAACCGTCATAATTAGTGGGGTCATAATAGCAGAAGTGATGGAAACTGAGATGGAGCACCACTTGCTGTGGTGAGTGATTTCACAAAGGATGTGCACATGTCAGTGAATACACAGTGATTTAACTGAGGAAGTATGGTATCAACCTCTAGCAAATAAGGTGAAGCAAACCAAAGGCAGAAAAGTCCAAAGATTGACAAAGTTAATATGTATGTGAATTTATTGTAGTCAGCATCCACATTTATTTTCCTCACCCATTTGAATATGAAGTGCTACAACAAGGAAAAACATTGTGCCCCAGGTATAGCTGAGTGCAGTTCATGTGTTGTCTCGCCATGGCATGCTCTACTGCTGTGGCCATTATGAGAAGTATTTGTTTATCATTTGACCATAATGGATAATGGCCATGCTAGACACTCTGATGACTGAGCAACTAGCAGACTCTGCCCATCCTATCCAATTAGCTGTAGGGTTAAAAGGTTGTATTTATAACAAGTTCCTGTTTTAAAGAATGTAATGTAATGCTTTTCTTTGTTTCATAAAGAGCCACAAGTTAGCAAGTGGCAGCAAAATTTAATTTAGGCTTTCAATGAAGAAAGTATGAATTTATTGCAGCTAGAGTAAATTTGATTTGTAAATAAATTTTCCTGCCCCTCCTCATGTCAGAGAGAGGGGAGGGGGGAGGGCAGAGAGGGAAAGCGAGAGGGATGAAGAGGTATAAGAAATGTTGAGAGTACCAGAACCATCAGCACTGGGGCAAGGCAGCAAGTATGAGAATACAGCAACCAATGAAAGGCCACGACATTTCACTTGTCACAGCTGGAGGGTTAATTATTTCATTTCATTTCCCTGAAGACTACTACTTTGGCTTCATATGAAAGAAATCAAAAGTCAAGTGTACAAACACAGTTATATACACTCCTGGAAATTGAAATAAGAACACCATGAATTCATTGTCCCAGGAAGGGGAAACTTTATTGACACATTCCTGGGGTCAGATACATCACATGATCACACTGACAGAACCACAGGCACATAGACACTGGCAACAGAGCATGCACAATGTCAGCACTAGTACAGTGTATATCCACCTTTCGCAGCAATGCAGGCTGCTATTCTCCCATGGAGACGATCGTAGAGATGCTGGATGTAGCCCGTGGAACGGCTTGCCATGCCATTTCCACCTGGCGCCTCAGTTGGACCAGCGTTCGTGCTGGACGTGCAGACCGCGTGAGACGACGCTTCATCCAGTCCCAAACATGCTCAATGGGGGACAGATCCGGAGATCTTGCTGGCCAGGGTAGTTGACTTACACCTTCTAGAGCACGTTGGGTGGCACGGGATACATGCGGACGTGCATTGTCCTGTTGGAACAGCAAGTTCCCTTGCCGGTCTAGGAATGGTAGAACGATGGGTTCGATGACGGTTTGGATGTACCGTGCACTATTCAGTGTCCCCTCGATGATCACCAGTGGTTTTTTTTTTTTTTTTTTTTTTTTTTTTTTTTTTTTTTTTTTTTTTTTTTTTTTTTTTGGGGGGGTGCAAAACTTCTATGGTCATTAGCGCCCAGCCCGTGACGTAGAAAACAGGAAAAAAACGAAATTTAAAATCAGCAGCAATGGGAACAAAGTCATAAAATTTGAGGAACTAAAGGCAGAAGGAATGCTTAAAAATCCACTATAGAAAGGGGTTGGTTCTCCCCCCAAAAAAAAGGCTTCAAATGACTGACGTCATTTCACTGTCACTAATAAACTGTAGAACGCGGTCAGCTGAGCGCGTGTCATCTGCTAAAATCGACGATAGATCAGGCGATAGCTGTAGACGGGAGCGTAACGGATTAAAATAGGGGCATTCAATTAAAAGGTGTCTGACCGTCCACGGCTGAGAGCAGTGGGGACAGAGTAGGGGAGGATCACCGCTTAAAAGATGTCGATGACTAAAAAGACAGTGCCCTATCCGGAGTCTAGCTAAAATTACCTCCTCCCGACGACGCGATCGGGAGGAAGAGGTCCATGCGCAAGGAAGGGCTTTCACTTCCCGCAATTTATTATGGGGAAGTGTTGACCAATGCGCATGCCATAAATGAGCAACTTGGCGACATAAACCGCTCCGTAGATCGGTAAACGGAAGAGACTGAATAGCTGGCCGAGGAAGAGAGACTGCAGCCTTGGCCGCTATATCGGCCGCCTCATTTCCACAGATACCAGCGTGTCCTGGGAGCCAGAGGAACGCCACTGAGACGCCCCCCAGGTGGAGCAAGCGCAGACAGTCCTGAATCCGGTGGACCAGAGGGTGCACAGGGTAAAGAGCTTGGAGACTTAGGAGAGAGCTGAGAGAATCTGAGCAGATTACGTACTGTATCCGCTGATGGCGGCGGATGTAGTGGACAGCCTGGAGAATAGCGTAAAGCTCCGCAGTATAAACCGAACACTGGTCGGGAAGCCGAAAGTGATTTGGGGTGTCGCCAACAATATAGGCACTCCCTACACCTAACGATGTTTTCGAGCCATCGGTGTAAATAAATGTGGCTTCCGTCATGTGTGCACATAGAGCAGCAAATGCCCGACGGTAAACAAGTGTAGGGGTACCATCCTTGGGAAACTGACATAGGTCTCTGAGCAAGTCGATCCGGGGACGGAGCCAAGGCGGTGCCGTACCCCAAGTTGTCAAGAAGGTTTTAGGAAAGCGGAAGGAAAGAGAATGGAGCAGTTGACGGAAGCGGACTCCCGGGGATCACCAGTGGTGTATGGCCAGTGTAGGAGATCGCTCCCCACACCATGACGCCGGGTGTTGGCCCTGTGTGCCTCGGTCGTATGCAGTCCTGATTGTGGCGCTCACCTGCACGGCGCCAAACACGCATACGACCATCATTGGCACCAAGGCAGAAGCGACTCTCATCGCTGAAGACGACACGTCTCCATTCGTCCCTCCATTCACGCCTGTCGCGACACCACTGGAGGCGGGCTGCACGATGTTGGGGCGTGAGCGGAAGACGGCCTAACGGTGTGCGGGACCGTAGCCCAGCTTCATGGAGACGGTTGCGAATGGTCCTCGCCGATACCCCAGGAGCAACAGTGTCCCTAATTTGCTGGGAAGTGGCGGTGCGGTCCCCTACAGCACTGCGTAGGATCCTACGGTCTTGGCGTGCATCCATGCGTCGCTGCGGTCTGGTCCCAGGTCGACGGGCACGTGCACCTTCCGCCGACCACTGGCGACAACATCGATGTACTGTGGAGACCTCACGCCCCACGTGTTGAGCAATTCGGCGGTACGTCCACCCGGCCTCCCGCATGCCCACTATACGCCCTCGCTCAAAGTCCGTCAACTGCACATACGGTTCACGTCCACGCTGTCGCGGCATGCTACCAGTGTTAAAGACTGCGATGGAGCTCCGTATGCCACGACAAACTGGCTGACACTGACGGCGGCGGTGCACAAATGCTGCGTAGCTAGCGCCATTCGACGGCCAACACCGCGGTTCCTGGTGTGTCCGCTGTGCCGTGCGTGTGATCATTGCTTGTACAGCCCTCTCGCAGTGTCCAGAGCAAGTATGGTGGGTCTGACACACCGGTGTCAATGTGTTCTTTTTTCCATTTCCAGGAGTGTATATAAGTTATATATATAAGGTAGAGCTGGCAGAGGCTGCAAGTAAGATGGGGTTGGACGTTTTAGCTGTTAGTGACATTCGGGTAAGGGGTGAGAAAGAGGAGGAAGTGGGAGAATACAAGGTCTACCTGTCAGGAGTCAAAGCAGGAATAGCACAATGGGGTGTAGGGCTTCATATCAGGAAAGAAATGGAACCCAGCGTAGTTGCAATAAGGTATGTAAACGAACGACTGATGTGGATAGATTTGACAGTCTCTAGCAAGAAAATTAGGATTGTGTCAGTATATTCGCATTGTGAAGGGACAGATCAAGATAAGATAGATAGTTTTTATGAGGCACTCAGTGATGTAGTTGTTAGAGTAAAGGACAAGGACAGTGTTCTGCTCATGGGTGATTTTAACGGCAGGATTGGAAATCGAACAGAAGGGTATGAAAAGGTTATGGGTAAATTTGGAGAGGATATGGAGGCCAACAGGAACGGGAAACAACTCTTGGATTTCTGTGCCAGTATGGGCTTAGTAATCACGAACTCCTTTTTTAAACATAAGAACATTCACCGGTATAATTGGGAAGGCAGGGGAACCAGATCTGTCATTGACTATATAACAGATCAGGAATTCAGGAAGGCTGTGAGGGACACACGTGTATTTAGGGGATTCTTTGATGACACTGATCATTATTTAATCTGCAGTGAAATTGGGATTGTGAGGCTGAAAGTGCAGGAGGTCAGGGCCATATGTAGGAGGATAAGAGTGGAGAAACTTCAGGATAAGGAAATCAGGCACAAGTACATAACAGCGATCTCAGAAAGGTACCAGTTAGTTGAATGTAGTCAATTACAGTCATTGGAAAAGGAATGGACAAGGTACAGGGACACAGTACTAGAAGTGGCTAAAGAATGTCTTGGAACAGTAGTGTGTAAAAGTAGGATGAAGCAAACAGCTTGGTGGAATGATACAGTCAAGGCAGCCTGTAAAAGGAAAAAGAAGGCATATCAAAAATGGCTACATACCAGAACCCAGGTAGACAGAGAAAGTTATGTTGAAGAAAGAAACAAAGCCAAACAGATAATTGCAGTATCCAAGAAGAAATCGTGGGAAGACTTTGGAAACAGGTTGGAGGCTATGGGTCAAGCTGCTGGAAAACCATTCTGGAGTGTAATTAGCAGTCTTCGAAAGGGAGGTAAGAAGGAAATGACAAGTATTTTGGACAGGTCAGGAAAACTGCTGGTGAATCCTGTGGATGCCTTGGGCAGATGGAGGGAATATTTTGAAGAGTTGCTCAATGTAAGTGAAAATGCGATAAGTAATGTTTCAGATTTCGAGGTAGAATGGGATAGGAATGATGATGGAAATAGGATCACATTTGAGGAAGTGGAAAAATGGTCAATAGATTGCAGTGCAATAAAGCGGCTGGGGTGGATGAAATTAAGTCGGAACTCATCAAATACAGTGGAATGTCAGGTCTTAAATGGCTACACAGGATAATTGAAATGGCCTGGGAGTCGGGACAGGTTCCATCAGACTGGACAAAAGTAGTAATCACACCAATCTTTAAACATGGAAACAGAAAAGATTGTAACAACTACAGAGGTATCTCTTTAATCAGCATTGTGGGTAAAATCTTCTCAGGTATTGTTGAAAGGAAAGTGCGAGTATTAGTAGAGGACCAATTGGATGAAAATCAGTGTGGGTTTAGGCCTCTTAGAGGTTGTCAGGACCAGATCTTTAGCTTACGGCAAATAATGGAGAAGTGTTATGAGTGGAACAGGGAATTGTATCTATGCTTTATAGATCTAGAAAAGGCATATGACCGGGTTCCTAGGAGGAAGTTATTGTCTGTTCTACAAGATTATGGAATAGGAGGCAAACTTTTGCAAGCAATTAAAAGTCTTTACATAGATAGTCAGGCAGCAGTTAGAGTTGACGGTAAATTGAGTTCATGGTTCAGAGTAGTTTCAGTGGTAAGACAAGGCTGCAACCTGTCTCCACTGTTGTTCATATTATTTATGGATCATGTGTTGAAAACAATAGACTGGCTGGGTGAGATTAAGATATGTGAACACAAAATAACCAGTCTTGCATATGCGGATGACTTAGTTGTGATGGCAGATTCGATTGAAAGTTTGCAAAGTGATATTTCAGAGCTAGATCAGAAATGTAAGGACTATGGTATGAAGATTAGCATCTCCAAAACGAAAGTAATGTCAGTGGGAAAGAAATATAACCGAATTGAGTGCCAAATGGGAGGAACAAAGTTAGAACAGGTGGACGGTTTCAAGTACTTAGGATGCATATTCTCACAGGATGGCAACATAGTGAAAGAACTGGAAGTGAGGTGTAGCAAAGCTAATGCAGTGAGCACTCAGCTACGATTTACTCTCTTCTGCAAGCAGGAAGTCAGAACCAAGACTAAGTTATCTGTGCACCGTTCAATCTTTCGACCAACTTTGTTGTACGGGAGCGAAAGCTGGGTGGATTCAGGTTACCTTATCAACAAGGTTGAGGTTACAGATTTAAAAGTAGCTAGGATGATTGCAGGTACTAGTAGATGGGAACAATGGCAGGAGGGTGTCCACAATGAGGAAATCAAAGAAAAACTGGGAATGAACTCTATAGATGTAGCAGTCAGGGCGAACAGGCTTAGATGGTGGGGTCATGTTACACGCATGGGAGAAGCAAGGTTACCCAAGAGACTCATGGATTCAGCAGTAGAGGGTAGGAGGAGTCGGGGCAGACCGAGGAGAAGGTACCTGGATTCGGTTAAGAATGATTTTGAAGTAATAGGTTTAACATCAGAAGAGGCACCAATGTCAGCACTGAATAGGGGATCATGGAGGAACTGTATAAGGGGGGCTATGCTCCAGACTGAATGCTGAAAGGCATAATCAGTCTTAAATGATGATGATGATGATGATGACTCATTTTCTCACTGTGCTACATGGTTGTCGACTGTTATCATTTCAAGTGCATCACAATAGTAAATTCTTGAGGTTATAGAGTTATTGTGATGTAAGACACAAAGGAATTACAGACCTGGGCTGAGTGTGGGCATTGACTGAAATCAATGTGGAAAGTTGAAAATTTGTGCCAGATTGGGATTCGAACCTGGGTCTCCAGCTTACTAGGCAGATGCTCCGACCACTGAGAAAACCCGTACACAGTGATCATTGCAACTACACCAACTACCCTAGCACACCTCTCGTCAGACCCAAATTCTCAACTTACCCACACACCATAAATGTTGCGTGCCTTACCCATTGCCCCATTACTCGCAGCATTTTGGCGATTCCTGTAAGACTTCAAGCCTGGTGTGCATTTGCACTGAAGAGATCGTTGGCTGTCTCACCTTGTTGTAATGTCATCTTTCATACCAGTACACTGAAACTTGTAAAATTTGTAGATGAGAAGTCAATGATCATGACTGCTATGAAGAAGACTCGGGTTCAGTTCCCAGTACTGACAAGCAAATTTCATTGATGAAGAGGACCAGGAAGTTGAGTACTTAGCATTGTGAGAATAACTGAAGAGATAACTTAAGGAAAAGTTAATTGGTTTGGTTTGTAAAAACATTACAGTAGGTGTGGAGTAACATGTGATAAACATTAAACTCTCCTTGCCACATGCATACAGATGGCTTAGTCCCATAAGTCCTCACAGAGGTATGTTTTGTTTTCAAAAAATCATTTATTGAAACATCACATTTTGTGAGCTGTACAATGGAGAAAATACAGCAAATACTTGGAATTAAAATGTGAGAGGCTTCTAAGATGAATAAGTCTGATAATGAATGCAGAATTAAGTGAATAATTTTAGAGCGCTCTGCCTCATGAAAACAAAGTGTTCAGTATTTAAGAACATTTATGACTTTTCCTCTTGTCTCTTTTTACCTTATCCCCTTCAAGAAAATGAGACTGCACAGGCAATGAAGAATATATATGTCCCATTACCAATCATTCTGTAACTCATCTATGTGTAAGACCACCTGGACAAACAGAAAACCAACACAACATGCTCTAATCAACTTTAAGACAAATATATTAGAAAATTCATTCTTCATAGCAACTGTTGGTTTTTGTCAACATCTAACACTGTAACCATCAGAATTCAGGAGAAAAAATGGGCTGGATTCCTGTACATTGTTGTATTTTTCCATTATTTCCTTCAATCATGACAAGAAAATGTTAGAGATGGTTCATCCAACACCTCAATAAATTTCAGTCTCACCTCATGCCTGACAATCTCAATATTTCCTTCTTTTCAAAAATATCAGTATTTTGTTGGTCAAGAGAAAATTACACCGAAGTACGCAAAATTAAAATTATGCACAGGAATCATTGGTACTGATTCAATTAGCCTACTGAGTGTTAGGACTGAAAGATTTTACATAGCATCTGCAGGAATGGTACAGTACTTTTCAACACATAATAATAATTGACTAGAGGGCAAAAATGGAGACATCTGCTGCATCAATTACAAAAACAACCAAAGGAGGAAACATGGAAGATATAATTTATAAATGTGTTATATTCTCACAAGCAATAAAATTAAACAAGAAGACCATGTGCCATCACATCAATAATAGTGACAGGTTATATGAAGAGAATTATCATACAATTAAAGGAGCTGTACAATGACGGGAAAAAAGCTTTCACATTCTGCATAACAGTAGGAAATAATTACAGGTGTGTCAATGCAACATTCTGTGCTACAAAACAAAAGCATCTTAGCCAAATTAAAAGAAATGGAAGGTTAAGTCCCTATTTAGTTTCAATTGATATATACACGGTACCATTAACATTCAAAACAGCTGAGTGATTTGTAACGCCAGCAGTGTTGGTTGCTCTACAAGTGTAAGTGCCACTATGTCTGGCCTGAAGAGCTTCAATACTGAGGGCACTAATACGATGACTCATTTTTCCGATAGCTATTCCTTGATGCCCAGGAGATATTTCAGCATCATTAAAGAACCATGTGATTGTTATGGGATAATCTCCTTTTGTTACAGCGCACTGAACAACTGACATGTCACCAGCATTTCCTGGTGTGTCTCCAAATGAGAAAGGTAGGATCTGCGGAGGAACTGTAATTGCAGACATATCAGTGCCTAAGTACAATATAGTTCAACCAGCACAAAATATCCAGATTCATTTTTTTGCTTTATTCAAGTGTTTTATAATTGATACTGAATAAAGCTACACAGTTTCTCTGATTGATTGTACTTTGAATTACTTGTAGAACAGAAAAGCAGAAAGAAACTTATAAAATCATAATGAAGGTGCCCACTCAAAAGACACGAAGCATGGATGCAAAATAAGAACTGATATAAATAACAAATCATTGTATAACTGTGGAAATATTTTTGGGGCCCTACTTAGGTAAAAACTAAAGAGTTACAGTTTGCAGTGCAGTTATATTATCCCCCTCTATACATACTGGAAATCACCCATTAATGATAATATGCACTTTCTTCTGCCACCATTGACACATTATAATGTGAAATTATTCCAGCAATGTTTATTTTTTTAACAAAATGACATTAACAATACTGTTTTCTGATAGTTTTTATTATACAAACTTGCCACTTAAGTTGTATTTTATATTGCCGTCAGCTTTCCTATTATTCCGATATTACTTATTGCTCTAGATTTGTTGATTTCTATATACAATGTATATTATTTTAGACATCTAGTTTGAACACTTCATTTAGCAATGATGTGTTAAGATGTCTTAACATATATACATAACAACGGACCGTAGTAGCATGCTTTCACTTCCTAAACAATGAAGCAAAATTAATCATGTTTCTTCTACACATCTTTCCATTTTTCATTTATCTGTGTAGAAAAAATATACAAAGTGTCACATGGTACATAAAACTTTCAATAAGAAAGGAGTTTGCAATTCTAGAATCTCTGGCCAGTACAAAAGGAGTTAAGGAACATACAGAAGCTTTCCTTCATGTTATTCATCATGTTGAAGATCCCACAGGATGACTTTACATTTGAGGTACCAAGATGAGACATGGCAAGTTTGGCAAGTTGTACATGTATCAGTGAAATGTTCACCAAAAACAAAGAATCTTTTGCTACCAATATTTCAGTTGGTTACTTCTGGTTTATATGTTTACTAACGACTGTCACATCTAGTGCACAAATAATTATTTGTGTAAACAGACTAGCACCCATGTTTCACTACATGAAATATGATATAAACTAAGAAATAAAAATTGAAAAAGAAAGAATGGAAAAGGAAACTCAGACTGGAGGAAACTTTCATAGTAGGATATTAGCATCATTTATTTATTCTCTGTTGAAGTAGAGTGTCTTGAGCTTGCAACACAAAGGATGGACTCCATTATAATCATCCTCGGCAATTTTTACAAAATAGGGCACTATCAAGCAAATTATTTTCATTACGTTGAGCTGTATCTCAAAAGGAAATATGAAACAGTCAAAGTTACAGCATGCAACTTCCAGGTGTTTGATGTTTGCTCCTTCAAAAAAACTATAGTGGCTTGAAGTTAGTAACAAACCATTGATAAACAGAGGAGTGGCATATACAGCAACCCCAGCAACATTCTCCGCTACACAAGTGTAGTTGCCTTGGTGATGTGCTTTCAGAACAGTTATGGTTAGCAAGCTGACCCTGTCAGCAACCTTCATTGTCGAAACCCCTGACTCATCTGGACGAAGATCATCACCAGGGTAAGTCCAATGCATTGTCACAGGAAGATCACCAGAAGTGACAATACACTGCAGGTTGGCAAAGATCCCAGCATTGAGAGGAAGATCACCAAAAGAAAATGGAGCTATTGTTGGAGGAACTGAAGCATTGAAACAGAAATGTGTACGGATGAGTGAATTAATACTAAAAAGTAAAGAAACACATATTACATACTATCGCACACAGTTCAACTTAAATGTAACAAGACTATGTAAAATGCTCCTCAATGACATACTCAACACCAATAGTCTTCTGAAGAATTTTTATAAAGAAGTGATTTTTCAGTGTTAAGAAGCATTTGTTTTCTAGAAATGACACTATTCACACATGCACCTGACAGTAACAACGGGCTGTAAGTATTCAATTAATGTGGCAAACAGAAGAATTCTGAATGAAAAGCACTATAAGTCAGATAAATAGACAACAACTGGTGACAAAGCAATAGCGACAAACCATTTACTGTTAAAGATGCAGTGTACGAATCACTGCCAGCTGCATTTGAGGCAGTACAAGTATAATTTCCAGCATGTCTGGCATCCAGAGCTTGAATCATGAGTACACTTATCCTCTCAGACAGCTTCATAATTGACACTCCATCATCACTTGAAATTTCTTTGCTAGGATATTGCCAAGTGATGCTAATGGGGAGATCTCCATAGGCTGCAATGCACTGAAGTTGTGTGACAATGCCATGGTTCAAAGGTGTGTTGCCAAAGGAGAATGGTGTTACTGATGGCTTGACTGAATGACAATAATGAAAATAGCTATTTCAAAATATCAATACTATTTTTTGTTTCACATGAAAAACCATTTTCTTAAATGTAGAAACAGCCCTAAAACAATAACAAATATTTAAATTACACTACAGAAAAGGTGAGTGACTTCATGATGAAATATGTCAAAAAAAAACTTAATCTCAATATTAATTTTTCAAAATCTGTTCAAGTTTTGACATCATAATGAGTCACAACTATGAATTTTCTACAACATATGGAAAAATGGAAGAAATAATGACTAATTTTTCTTTATCTGCATGATCCATATTTGCAACTAGTAAAGTACTTTAAAATATTGGGTATGTCTGATTTTCTTCACTTGCTGCTGCTCATGTATGACCTAGTCACATGTGGCATTGTGAATGTGAAGTATATTTCCACATGGTACATAAACTGAATGAAGCATGCCATGAGTAACAGCATGATCCAGCTTGTGAAAAAATGCTACAGAATATACTTCAAAAATAAATAGCGCAGCATTTGTCTGGCTGATATTTAAAGTATGTTATTTAGTTGTAGAGAGAAGACATCACATTTAAGAAACTTACAATTGGCTTTATACAACAATGAATTAACAGAAGACACAATGTCAAGTTTAAATTTGGTTATAAGTTTGAAAAGATGTGTCATTTACCTATAAATGTTTCTTGGTCATTACATGTACTATGGTAATCCCTTAGCAGATTATCACACAAGATATTCAATTGCTCAGTAGCTATTACAGACCGCTGGGAATGACATCAAAGCTCATTTATCGAAAAAAAGGAAAGGAAAAGACAATATGTAAGTGTGAGCGAACTGTAACCTGGTGGGTATCACACTGAGAGTGTATCAAGGACTAATAGGTATGGAAGTGACAGTTAGTTGGGATTTACATTATCAGTCACAGATTCTTACTGTCATCAATTTGGTAAAATAAATGACACCCTCAATAAACTCCTGCAGGCCATACCATTCACATGCAACGTTGCTGAGTAATTTGCAACACCAGCAGCATTTCGAGCTGTGCAGGTGTAGTTGCCACTATGAGCGGCCATCACAGAGGCTATCACGAGCACAGAGATACTGTCCCCTATCTTCGTTGTCATTATGCCCATATGAGAGGACAGCTCAAGCCCGTGAAAATTCCATGAAAGATGCAGAGGGTGATCGCCTTTTGATACGTGACAGGTGAGTTGGACATTATCACCAGAATTTGCTTCCCCCTCAAACGAAAATGGTATGATGTGAGGAGGAACTAAGGAACACATACAAAAATCCATTTATGGTAACTGCTAAAATTATTAAACTGACCAAATTTTGTGTACGAAAATATAACCAGTATCAATCACAGTGCTATTTAAATATACATCCTTAAATTCATAAATTAGTTCTTTTTTGTGGCATTAATCTAAACAATTACTAATGTCACAGGGCAACCCTATATCTCCACTGACCAGTAGGGAGCCTGTTTATCTTTCCTAGAACCAAAATGCTTTTTGAAATTTCAAAAGATATTCCAGGACAGTAGCCTTATACTCTAAAAGACAAGGTAGCCACTTATTTCAAACAAAAATGACTTATGGAAAGATGGACCACATCTGTAATGGTTTCAAACATAAGGATCCTTCGTTCGTAATTTTGCTGCAACAATGAACTGCTTTATCTAAGAACAGAGGTGTATGACAAAAATGTTGCACATGTCTATTAGAACTTAATAGGTGTATGTGCTTTCACGATATGTGTTAATTACTTCTCTGACAACCAATCTACGGCCAAAGAGTTAGTGGGTTAAGTGAGACTTAGGTATATAATATAAAAATAGACACACAGTGAAATGATAGCTCCGTAAATAAAATTTCTTGCAAATATAAAGTTATATAAAGGCAAGGACATAAAGTTTTGGGTGAGAAAAATGTTCTGAATCTATTATGAAATTTTACTGTAAAAGTTAGTAAGATCCACAGCTGTTGTAAATTTTACAGTTGGTAATTTATCACATTAATACTTCAGACAGTGATTTATTCTAGCAATTCTTCTACATTACATAAACAACCTGTATAAGCACAAATGCTTCAGGAAGAAGAAGAAGAAGAAGAAGAAGGTTCTCTTACCTCAGAAACCATTCCAGATATGATACACAAAAGGTGGTGCAAAATGAACACAGGAATTTGATACAAGTAGTAGAAGTGGAGCACTGTTATTCTGTCAGTTAGAACATCAAGTTTCAGTAACAATAGGACAGACAATTGGTCAGCATCATGTTTCCACTATTGAACATTATTTCAAAAGTAATGACTATGTTACTGACAGCTTTTCCATAAACATGTTGAGCATATTGGTTCGATATCTGATCGCAACACTATACTTTGTCAGGTTAATTCCTTTTGCACAACTAAATCAGTTTTGAAGAAAAAGTTGACTTGTTACCCTCATATGGTGTGAACTCCTGAAAATGTCGACAGAGCAACAGGATCTGTTCTCCAAGGTCCTCACTACTCCACTAGATGGCATGCTCCTAGTTTGAGAATGTATCATCACTCACTACAGTGCATCCTGAACTGTGAGTTACAATTCCATCCTCATAAAATTATGATTGTACAGAAGCTTCATGAATGTGATTTTGACAAACAGAGACTTGTTTTGTAAGAAAGTGATTGATGTCCTTGCTACTGATGATGTAAAGATGAGCAATGAAGCTCCCTTTCAATTGGGTGGTGTTGTAAATAAGCAAAACTGTTGTTGTTGGGCAGTAGGCAACCCAAAAGAATTGCATCATAAACCACTGTACAGTCTATAGTGATCCTGTGATGTGGAGTTTCAAAGGTGGCGATTGTTGGACATTATTTTTTTCGAAGAAGGTGGTGCTAGCGTAAAATTCTGAATGTTATGTTGCAATGCTATGCAACTTTTTGCGGCCACAACTTGAGGCTTTGGGGATCAACATAGCAGGAAATGTGCTTCCAAAAGGATGGAGACACAGCCCAGACAGCTAATGCATCCATGGTAGTTGTTCGAGAAATGTTTCCTCAGTACTTGATCTCACATTTCAGCAATCTCCATGACCTGCAAGCTTGCCAGATCTGTCGGTTTGTGACTTCTTCTTAGGGGGCCATTTGATATCCAAAGTCTGTTGACACGATCCTTATTCTCTCAGCAATCTGGGGGTTGTAATAAGTGAGGAAATTGCTGCTGTTTCACAGGACAATTTCACAAAAGCTATGCAGAACTTTAAAGAAAGACTTTTAATGTGTGTGCATAAAGAAGAACACCATCTTTCCAAGGTCATGTTTAAAAAAAAAAACCGAAATCCTTAAATTGGGTAACTTACCCATTGTATAGGTGTACAAACATTTCATATGTGATCAAAATAAACCTAATCATACTAATTTCAAATTCATGCATTCTTTTTGGACCACCCTGCATTTACAAAAAACTTTTCATTTAAAACTGACATTCCAATTCTTGCAGCATATTGAACATTTTTTTCTGGAATTCAGAAGACAAAAAATTATAAATGTAGAATTGTATCTTAATTTTAAGCCTCATAAATGATAACTGACAAATGGATTACACAAATCTAGCACTTCAGTATAATATGATTAGGAGTTTATGTCATTACATTCCTCATGTAATAACTGAATAATACATACCAAAAACTTTATCTAAATCAAGGCTAGTAGGGTTGCCAAGATAGATACAAAGTGACTCAGAACATGGCAATTTCATGAACATTTAGGTTATCTTTCTACTATAACATACATTTAACACCTTCATAGTAATATGATGTCTGTATAATGCTGATGACATCATCTTATTCAACCTGCCCAAATTTCTGATATTGGAAACATGAAACACAAGCTGAAGTAAATACTCAACAATAACACACAATTTTAAAATGAGGAGTGAGATAAAAGCCACTTAACTCTATTGCATATGTAGCTTACCTTTTTGCTTATATTTTCAAATAGATTTACAGAGTATTTGCAATACCTGTTTGATGATATTCAACAGAAGCTTCAAACATAAAAAAAGTCACATTCATGTTTATACCACTGAAACTGTCTGAAATGTAAGGCACAAATGAAACTAATATATTCTTTCAAACATGTTATTCAGCCAACTTCAGATACTGAAGTGAAAGAGCAAGTGGAAATAATTTCATAAACAAACAGAACAATTTTCCAACAGTCCAGAATTTATCGCACCCTCTGAAGTACAACAAAAAATTAATAATTAAAATTTTGCAACTTGCGTTACACCTGTTTAAAAGTTAATAACAGAAATGGGAAATGATTGCTATGAGACATGTCCAATGCTTCTATCTGGAAAGCAAGACAGTAAGTGATTATAACTTACTATTATTTTATGAATAATAGAAAATAATGAGAACAGAAAGTTCTAAAAAATGTCTACTCATAAAGAGTGACATACCTGACTCAAATTAGGTAAATTGCAGAAGTAAAAAGGGGAGGGTAATATTATTTGTTATATTCATCAGACTGTTCATGCAAAAACAGCTGTTTTAAATTATATTTCTCTGATGGATTCTTCTTTTTGCTTCTGTAATGAAATAGCAATCAGTGTATTTACAAAATGGGAAATGAACCTATTTGACCCACAGAAATGAACAAATTCTAATGTTATCAATAAACAAAACTACTGTCTTGCATTTAAAGATATTTTGTCTGTGCAGCAATCTTTTACCATCACTTAATTTGTTTCATAAGTACAATTATCACACATAAAATAATTGCACATTGTGCAGCTGTAGATGAAAATGGATCAATAAATAAATCAGAAATATGTAAACATGAACCTGGATTATTAAAAAGGCCTATTTTTTACTTTGTTTAGGTTTACTCTGTCTCAGACTATATGCATGAATATAAAAAAGAAAAATGGAAAAGATCAACATTAAATCAATTTGAATTAACATTTAAAATGGCTGGGCGGGCTAGATCCACAAGGTCACACTTTTTCAAACAGATGAATACATCAGAAGACACTAGAATATTTATATCTGCAAGTCCAGTGCTTGGATTTATGTGTATTAATAAGCAAAATCCATGCTTCTAATTTTGTTCCTTGCCTTTCTTAACGTCTTGTGGCTGTTGTTGCAGTTATCTTTGTTTGTATTTAATTAAGTGTCAAAAGTGAGGTTGAGAGCACTACTGCTGTAGACTCTTTGGTGAACTGAGAAATGTAAACTTTACTGTGTGTCATTGTCTCTTAGTGTTTGAACATGTTGTTTACAAACATGAAATAAAACATAAAATACAGACAAGGGGTCGCTTCTTTCAGCCTAAAAATATTATAAATGAAACAAGTTATGGGCCCAGTTTTGTCTAAGTGCCTCAAGTTAACAGTGACAAAATATCAGTGAAAATATGACATGTGCTTTGAGTGTAAACTGTGTTGTGAAACCTTCCTCTGAACTGTGTTAGTGCAAGTAAGTGTTAAAACAAGTGATTTTTCTCCCACCAGCAAACACAGTAGTCAAGAATTGGAGGCTAAAGTTTCATCAACTGAGTGCTGAGTAAAGTACAGACAGCTGTTTTTTGAGGTTAGAAATGTAGACAGCTGAGTTTTAGGTTAAAAGATCTGCATTCAGAAGTAACTTTTAGGCCACGCAATGTACTCTGAGATAAAGGTCTACAGAAATGGATATGTCAAAAAATATTAAAGCACTAACTGGGGTGGTGGACTGGCCAATTTGGAAAGGAAAAATAAGAGACTTGCTGGACTACCACAAAGGTGCATGGATGCCATTGATAAGAAATTAGTGAAGCCCAAATCACTGGAAGACAGCAGAACAGACATAAAAGTTAAAAACCACAAAGAACAGTCTGGATTGTATTAAAAGGCACATAGTTATGCAAAGTGCATGATAACTATTGATATTATTGATGAAATGTATCATATAGTTATGGAGAAGGAAACTGTCAGTGATACAAGTGATGCCTTAAAACAGCAATTTGAAGATTCAGCCAAGGATCAGTTGTTCAAAATCTGCACAGACTTTTTCTCTTTTACCAGGTTACCAGGTGAAGATGTGTCTAATCACACAGCAAAACAGAAAAGTTTGTGGAATGAATTAAACTGTGGGCTTAAAGCTAAAAATGAAAGAATTTTACCAGACTTAATGCTAGTTTGCAAGACCTTGTGTATTTTACCATGTGAACTTGAAAACTTTCAACCAAGTTGTATGTTGTTAATGCAGGATGAGAAGAGAACATTTAACTAATTAACAATACAGTTATGTATGTTTGAAAGAACTGTCATGAAGAATGCCGATGGTGACAAAACACCAAAGGAAGCATTAATGGTAAATGTAAGCAAACAAAAGAAAGATGGCAAAGGAAAGTTTGTTAAGAATCAGCAAGAAGAGGAGACACTTGCAATTACTGTAGACAAAAGGCCCACCGTGTGAAGGCAGCAAAAAGTGGATTTCGGATGGAAAATCAAAGAAAAATAGAAATAAAAGCAAGGAAGATTGTTCAGCTGCTAGTGTTGTGTTGATGTGTGTATGTGAAGAAGCCTATTCAGTTGAAGAAGATTCAGCAACATGGTGGGTGGACAATGGAGCTACAAGGCATGTAACCAACTCTTCAAAGTATTTCACAGGCTTCTTAAAATTTGATATAGGCAATATTAAGTTATAGTCACTGACTGGTGGTCAGGATATTATGTTGTTGGATGTGTGGTATGTTCCAAAACTACTTAGAATGTAGTTTCCAGTGTTGGCTGCTCATGACAGAAATATCATAGCGAATTTAAGACATCAACAAGGGAGTATTGGCTTAAAATTGATGACAAAGTAGTGTTACATGGAATGTGGGAATCATATTGAACATATTAGACATTAAACCAAATTTGCCCAAAGAAATTGCTGTGATAAATGCTGCAGAAAAGACTTCATTATTGCAGCTGTATCATGAAAGATGGGGGACAGCAGGATAAACACCATGTCAGAGTTAAATTAGAATGGGAATTAGGCATAAATGTTCGCTTGGAAAACGCATTTTGTGAGCCTTGCATTTATGGCAAAGCACATTGTTTACCATTCGGTCAGAGAGAGAAGACAACCAAGCCAGGTGAAACGATGTCAGCTGATGTCTGTGGACCTTTCAGTGAATTATTTTAGAAGAAGAGATAAATGGTTGGGTTACAAGATAACTACACAAAATTTTGCAAATTAAAGTCTTCATGGATTTAAGCAAGCCCTGAGATGTTGGTGTAAATGTTTTGGAGCATTTCTTTTGTCTGCAGGTTTCAAGACAAGTCAGAGAAGGACGTGACAAGAAAGTGTTTGTCCCCCTTTACGTTGATGATGGGTTAGTTATGGCAAGTGATCAGCAGGATGCCAAGAAGTTTGTTAACGAATTGAAGGCTGAACTCAACATCATATTTCCTTGGACTTGAGATGAAACACTTTGATGATGGTCCAATCAAGATAAGTCAAGAAGCCTATGCAACGAAGATCTTGGAGCGTTTCAATTTTCAGGACTGCAAACCTCTCTCAAAACCAAATGTGAAAGAATCGGACACATCACAGACAGAAAGGAAGAATGCAGAGATGTGCAACTTTCCCTATTGACAAGCGGTTGGAGCACTGATACACCTGTAGCTTACAGAGAGAGCTTCCTGTTTCGAACCCTGGACTCAGCATCAACAGAAGATATAGTGAGGTTGAAGCGGTACTCCGCTATGTAGAAGGTACATGTGACCTAGGCATAATTTATCATCCAAATTTGTGTAGTGATCGCTATAGTGATGCAGACTTTGGGGGCGTGGGGCGGGGGGGGGGGGGCAACAAAACTAGGCAGTCAACATCTGGTGTAATTATCACAAGTGCAGGTGGAGCCATCTCCTTGCTCAGACAAAGACAGGCAATGACTGTCACATCTACAACAGAAGCTTAGTTGTTAGTTGCAACAGAAGCTGTTCAACAGATAATCAGGCAACAGTGAAACTCACACAAAATCCTAAATTCCATCATCAGACAAAACATATAAAGATAAAATATTTTTTCACTGCAGAAAAAGTGTTGGAAGGAGAGTCTGGCATTCAGCACATTTCAACTGAGGATCAGTTAGCATATATACTGACAAAGTCCATGGTAAAACTAAGACTGTTAGTTTTATGTCAAAAACTGGATCTTTTATGTTGATATGTTTGTGTTTTTCATTTCCTCCTTTTTTTCTTAATTAAATAAGGAAAAGTGTTGCAGTTATGTTAGTTTGTATTTAATTAAGTAATAAAGTGTAGTTGGCAGCACTACCGCTGTAAATTCTTTGGTGAACTGAGCGATGTAAACTTTACTGTGTGCCTTTGTATCATAGTGTTTGAATATGTTGTTTACAAATGTGAAATAAAACATAAAATACACACAAGTGCAATCTCTTCTTTCAGCCTTAAACTGTAATAAATGTAACAACTGTGGCTGCTTGGGCATAGTATGGTCTCTCTTTTACTCTTTTTCATTTATATTACTTAATTTCACTGTTGCGTCCCACACTTACTTCTTTCCAATGATGAAATGAGGGTTTCATGTTTCAAAAACCTCAGTATGTTACATCTTCCGCCGTCACTGGAATTTATCATTAATTTTCAACTAGTTTTTACTTTACTACTTTTTACTTTTGATAGGTTTCCCTATCAAACTGTTTATATTTGTGTGTCAGTATCTCCTTTGGCAATCTCATTTAATCTCAATATTCAGTGCCCACCATAGCTGAACTCGCTAGATCATTTCTTTTTTAACATAAATTCAAGCATTGGGGTGGTCTTCAAACTGAGTGACAGACAGTCACTTACCCATTACTTGCACTTCCAGTGTTCCTCTTGCACTGTAACCTTGAGAATTGCGAGCTACGCATGTGTAAGTTGCTTGGTCAGACAGCCGTTCAACATTTTCAATTATCAGAGTACCATTAGGAAAAACTTTTTGTTTCCTGTTTATTGGAAGAACTCTTCCATCTGCAACACAGATATATATTGCATAAATAAGTAATCAAGTATAATAACTAATACGAACACATAATTTCAACAGTCATGAAACTGCACCTTGACTGAAAGTGTTAAACTTATTTTGTTTATTGGATACTATCATGACACCTGTTTTATGCATTGTTATAAGAATACCATACTTACCCAATAATAAAACAAGGTTTTTTCACAGATTCATCATTTGAAAAATACAGGCTTGTCTTATATTCGCAGATTAAGTAATTGCTGCTGAGGTCAACATCTTTACATTGTTTAATAGATTAATACAAGGATCTTCTTAAATTTATTGATGAAACTTTGGCTATTGAGGTTCCACACAAATTTACTTTGAAGAATCCCCAAGTATAGGTGTAGAAACAATGCTTGCATTCAGACTGGCTCGAGATTTTTCAATAGGCCGAAGCACTTGATGCAGTATCGACCTTGCTCGACCAATCACATGACATATGGCTCACGGTGTTAGTGTGAAACTATGTACTAGTGAATACAACAATCTAATGCTCTGCTTACAACTCGACAATTATACGAAACACCAAAGGAAACAGCATTAAATTCTATCAACTTACAAATTTTTGTTGTATTTCAACACGCTTGCAAGAAAAGTTCTCATGCACTTGGATACTGTATACATAAATTTTTGCTGCTTTTTTAAGTAAAGGTAACATTCAAAGGTGAAAATCTTTTCCTTAAAGATAGCAAAATTAAAAAACCATTACTTAATTCTGAACCTAAGTCAATATTTTATTTGTTTATGAGAAACTGTAATTATTTGCCACTTGGGTTGAAAAAAGAGAAATTCAGTTGCTGTTCACATTTTAGAATACCACGAACAAATGTTATCAGCTTTGAAGCAAGCTGATGGCATTCAGTTGAAACAAGAAAGCACATTAATCCAGGATTAAATGTCTAAAAAACAAAATAAATTACATTAGACTGGCCGCAATTGTTAGTGCAAGAATAAATTATAGCAGAAAGACCTGTTTTGGAGATAATACCAACAGATGTAGCTACACTGCATGTTTGAGAATTGCACTAAATCATGATTGCAATCTTTTATTTATGTATTAGTTGCTGCTGTTACGTATGACCTGCTCCCTGGAAGATATTGCTATCAACGGAATGTATACTGCATACTTTGGCTTTTTATGAACATCTACATTGTTTTAACTGCAGTTAGCCTGAACCCATTTGCATTCGGAATCAAATTGACTTTCAAACTGGATAATTCTCAACAACAGCATACATTTCTGCGGGATATGCTAAAAGTCTAGATTTGGGCCT
This sequence comes from Schistocerca piceifrons, assembly GCF_021461385.2. Lineage (NCBI taxonomy): Eukaryota > Metazoa > Arthropoda > Insecta > Orthoptera > Acrididae > Schistocerca > Schistocerca piceifrons. Next base: position 585,002,393 of record NC_060143.1, read on the forward strand.
GTGGTGTAGATATGTGTTTCATGCAGCAATGTTGTTGATGCTCACTGTGAGATATGACAGGAACAACTGTGGGTGTGTCAGCTGTTGGATCTACACAGCAAATAAGAGAGCAGTGGGCAGACGATATTTAACATTCTCATGCCAGTATAGGAATGGAATTCACTATGTATCCAGGGAAGAGAGGGGGGAGAAAAAAAAAGAAAAAAAAATAGAAAAGAAAAGGTTGGGGGGAGGGGGGGGGGGGGGGGGGGACATAGCTGTGCTCTCTGGTTCCACCAGAATCACAACTGCAGAAACCGCAACAAGTTTCACAGCTGTCTTGTTAGGATGACAATGACGATGAACAATAGTGACATGACAGACGACAGTCCAAGTAAACAAAAAAAGGCAGTGGAGATAAATATTAATGTAAACCGTTCCTTTTTGTTCATTTTATTTCTCCTTGTACTATCAAAATGTAGACAACCAATAAATGACACAAGTGTAGAATAGGTTTATGTTATTAGCAGAGAAAAGTTTGTAGTTTTGTTTAATCTGAAAATATTACAAAAATAAATATTTCTCAAGGAACCACTTAAAAATAGTAGGGTCATCTTATATTCAGGGTCGTCTTATCATCAGGTAAATATGGTACATGTTTTAGAACAATCTTCAAATTCTAAGAGCACAAACACACTTAACGCCAAAATTCAACCAATAAAACTTCAACTTTCCTCTGTCCAACCATCTCCATCCTACTGTATATTAAGGTAAACTGAGGTCTGAGGAACTTTTCAGTGGTAACAATTAGTGTACATTTAAGGTGATATTTGATCAGTTGGCAGTAAAGCATACTCAACAGAGGTTGCTCAAGAATAACACGCTATACATTCTTTTTCTTCTCCATTTAGTGTCCATCTGCCTCCTGATGTGATGGAACATCCACCAATCTGATCATCTTGTACCAATTTATCCATCACCGATGAGAAATGTTACACAGTTCCCCTGACCACAAGTTTCACACACTCTTGTATTTGTCTGTTCTGATTATCTTTGTCCTCCACAAGTTCTCCCAACAGCACATTGGCTATTCCGTCATGCCTTGACATATGTACCATGCCACTTCTTCTGGTAAGGATATTTGATTCACTTCTTTCATTTCCTGTCATTTCTGAAGCAGCTTCATTTTCAACTTTCTCTTCCTACTTAAGTTTCAACATATTTCAATAATATGACATTTCAAATTCTTCCAGTTTCTTCTTCACCTTTTTTTCCCGTGGTTCACCTTCACTTCCACAAACTCCTGAGTTAACAAACTTACAAACTGTCTTCCTCAATTCTACAAACACATTTCATATCAAAAGACGGGTAGGCCTACTGCTGAGCAAACTTATATACCTGTGCAAGTCTTTAATTAAAATCTTCCTTCCTTCAGCAGTGTTGTGCACTCTTGTTTCCCAGACACACAAATCCCATCTTCTACTATATCAACATAAGTTTTGGCAGTTAAGGCACTGACATTCTCAATTCTATTGTTCATCATTTTAATACTGGCTACAGTGGTCCAAAAGATCCAAATGAAGGAACAATTTACATTCTCCCCCCCCCCCCCCCCCCCTCCTCATCTTTGAAAACGAAGTGGACAGTGTAAGATCACAGCTGCAAGTCTTGTGAATGCAACCTTTTCTGTGTCTTCAATGCAGTAGTTTCCATGCCATAAGGTACTGATGATTTTTAAGGCTGTTTCTCACCTTAACAGCACGAGATACTCCTGAAACTCAGTGATGTTGATATAAGCTAGTAACAAATATGTACAGCCATCATTATGCCCTTCACAACATCAAAAACAGTTTTATGCACAATAATAATTATTAGAAATTTTAAATGAGCAACTAGGAATTTACCTGAAAATATTAAGAGGCATTGTCAGAAAGTAAGTGTATTGTGATTATAGTGGTCTGTGGCTGGTTCTTTTGTGTGTGTGTGTGTGTGTGTGTGTGTGTGTGTGGGTTGGCAACACTAAGTGGTAGACAGGGAATCCCTTGACCAGAGTGAACATTGCAGGAATACGGTAGTACATAAACTCACAATGTAGTGTCCAATTGCGTGAAAGATGTTGGTAAGACATCCCTCAAAGTTTGCACATAGCTGTTTATCCACTTTCTACTCATGCAAGGAATAACACCTACCAACATTTTTTTGTGAATCAAAACAGTTTACAGTGAAGGTTTTGTGAACAGAACAAGTGTATTTGAGTGGTGCAGCAAGTTTACTGGTGGCAGAGTAAATGTTCATGACAAACAGAGGAGAGGAAGACCTTCTAATATGACTGATGAGTTGGTGAAAAAAATCAAGGGAACTATTCATGAAGACTGCCGATTGACAGTCGATGAAATTTCTGGAACATTTTCACAATTCTCCAGAACTCTCTCATATGAGACACTCACAAAGACGCTGGGATACTGGAAACTATGCACAAGATGGGTCCCAAAACAGCTGACAGAGCAGCACACGAAAAGTCAGGCCAACAGTGCCGGTGAGAATAAGCAACTTGAACTGGAGGGTGAGGGTTTTCTCAGGTCCATTATGACTGGAAATGTGATGAAAGGGGAGGGTTTGTATTAGTTTTGGAAGGTGTGGGTACTGTAGATTAAAGCATGATTTACACCAATAGGCAAATCAGTGCGAACAAATCACAGACACCACACCTTCCAAATGACCCTCGCAGACAAGTGTGACTGATTCTTCACCATTTGCCATTCCATAGGTGTTGCTAAGATTTTTCTTCAGGGATCTCAAGGGTGATGGTGAGAATGTCCATTCTGTAGGAGACGATTTAACACAATACCTCCTCCGGCTTCTCACTCAAGTGCCGGCGAAGTAGGTATCCTGGGGAAAGAGGGTGGGAAGGGTTTCCTGTCTTTGGGGCTATTGTCTTTCTCCTCTTTGATCTTAGCAACCATTTCTACTTTTTCCTTTCTTACTTCTCATTTGAGTACCTGTCTATCTTTCCCTCTTTACATATTCATATACTTCTATCGCTAAAGTCCTTCTTATTTTCCATGGTTTCCAATAACCTTCAACTTATTTCATATACGTAGGCCGAAGAATCAGGATACACAGGCACACTTAAGCATACACACAACGGAACACAAAGATGCAAACAAAGAAAGGAGAGGTTGAAATTATGTAATAACCGTCAAATACTGTGGGGGAAGAGGTGTGTACGTGATGAAATATGCACACATTGTTGTTTATTCTGATGGTTTTACATTGCGCGCGCGCGCACACACACACACACATGCGCACACACACACACACACACACACACACACACACACACACACACACACACACATTCCATACCGCCTATGTGCATAAGTATAGAAGAACTAGGCTAATTTTACATCGAGTATATCAAAGTAGGAATTATGAGTAATTAAGGAGAGCATAAGCCAGAGAAGAAGGGTTTGTGATAATTGTTAAGGAAGGTCGGCCTGACAAATATACTGATGACTTATAGGCCAGTGGGACTCTTATAACACAAGTAAACACGTTTTGTATGAATAGTGTATAGAGGTAGAATATACCAAAAGTATAAAAGTTGAAAAGTAGAGGAGGACTCTAGGATACTAAAAGAAGTGTGAAATAGATTTTTTAATTTTACCAGAGCATATTTAATTACAGTGTTCGTAAAGATGTATACTTGGGTAATGAATCTAGAGGCCCACTCATAAAGGATAAGGAGGGCGCACCCAGCATTTATTGGACATAAAGGGCAGATAGGTAGACCTAAGAAAGGCTGACCTACACTGTGCAGACAGGGGCACAAGAAGAGGATTGACCTGTACCATAGGAGAATAGGAATTTAAAGGGGTGTACCTACCAAAATGAAAGGAGACACTCATAGGGTCAACCCACGTGTAAGGTATAGATGCTGATCCGAGGGGAAAAGGACAGTATCATGATAGAAGTCACACATTTTGTACGAATTATTCTGGTAAGTTTGAATTCTATATTTCACTAGCATTATTATGTTTTATGAGTGTCAATAGCAACACTTTTATTTTTCCCAGAGTTCCTCCAGATTACAGACTACTATAAGTAATGAGGTCATTACATACTAAAGAGGTAGTACAGAGAATTAGAATAAAGGATGAAATATTCAAGGGTCCATGACGCCTGGAATTTACAATTGGAAAAAGAGCAGAAAACAAAAATTTTTGGTCCTCTCAAGTTTTAGATATTGAAAGAGCTAACTCCAACATCGAATGAAAGTTTCACGTTTTATAATTGTAGGAGAATGGAAAAAAGGAATGACCAAGCAATAAGAAAAAGAGTATTTGCTATTATTAATAGAAAAAGATGTATTGTTGAAAAATGAAGTGTTATCCTATGTGTTATTAATGTACATTGTAATTATGTATAAAATATCACGTGTTCGATCTAAGGAGGGGGATATGTAGTGATTCGAGAATTTACACATAAATTCTGGAACCACTCAACCTTCTGCCACCTCGAACACGCAATATTTTAAAGATAAGTGAGAGAGAGAGAGACCCTATTTACTGCGCAACACATGTCTGTGTGTGCAGGATGGACGCTGGTCCCGGGAGGACGGGAGCTGCATCAGACGAGCAACATCGACAAGTGTTTGCCACTCGCGCCGTAGGACCTGTATGGAGGGTACAAGGAGTAACTATGTGTTAGTCATTGGTGGTTGAATAATTGTAATTGTTATAGACAACTGAAACATGATTTGTCTAAAGACTCTATCTTAATATTGGTGTTAGACTTGCTAGAAGCAAGACCTGTTTTTTAATTTCTGGTGGTTATTAAATCCACCACACTGCAGTTATATTTAATAGTATCTAATGGTTAATGTTGACTTGCAAGAGTTTGTATGCTTGAAGAGGATTGGCTAAAAGCTTCAAGTAAGTCAACTGTAGTAAGAGAAGTGTGAAGTTCGCAATCCAGTTTTGCACGGCTTCTCTTGTCGCCAAAACCATTAGAAACTGTTGCCGTGATCATGGGAATGTGCATTTTGTCGTCTGTGTGGTTGAGTGTGTGAATGTGTGTACTTGTGCTAGAAAAGGAGCTATTACTTGAAAGTTGGCATGAATGCTGTTTAAAGTTCCCTAATAGTATTTCCTTTTAAACTTAAACTTAGAAGGCATTTCAACACAGGTCCTAATGCATTGCAAGACATAACTATGGACTCCTCATCTGAGTTACCACCCGAGTTAGTGCATTAATAATGGAAGCTTTCCAGTTTGTGATTACAGGTTGTAGACTATAGAGAGCAGAAGATTCAAGTTCATCCCTGAACTAGCATTATTATTTCATTTGGCCCTTTGAAGACCACAGGGGACTATAAGTTAAATTTAGTCTTCTTCTCATCTTTATCTTCCCAAAACTAATCCACCATGTCAGTTTGGGACTGTCATCATTCTAGTGCTAACATGTTCTTTCTGTTAGTTTTTTAGATGTGATTTCATCTTCAGTCTTTATGTCATCTATGTAGAAATGTGAAATGTGTGTGAGTAATGTGTTTTATTCATCTCATAACGTACATAATTTCAGAACATATGTCTGATGTACAGTGTAGATACCAATGTGTCACTTTTTCTTTTACAAGAAGCTTCAGCGATCAATACGTCATTCTCCAATTAATAAACGAACCTGTTATACTTAAGTGAGTCACATTTATTTTCTCTACCATACAAATGAGCTTTACTTTTATCAACATTAATTTTGTAGCAACTGTAAATGTAACTTGTTACTACTCACAAAGATTTTTAACTACCATATTCTTCATTAAAAATAATCTTGTGGCATGACAATACATACTCAACACCTTATATTAAAGATGCATGCAATTTGCTTAAATCTGATACGAACCTCTTTCCCACACAATTGACTCGATAGGGTACCCTGCAACTGGGCAGGTGACTATTAGTGTTTCCCCTGCAACAATAGCTTTCTTCTCCATTGGACGGATAAAAGGAAGTCCATAAATGTTTAACCTGTTTGAATGTTCAACAGATCCCACTTTGGAAGATGCAATGCACTTGTAGAGGCCTCCGTCATTTGTATGAGTAGAAGAGATGTTGAGATGTGACACAACATCACCATTAACCGTTACATATTGACCAACCTGCAAACTGTTAATTTACTCTTGTGAGACCTGTTTAACAGCACATGTGTAATTCAATTCTGTCATTATAGGCAGATAAAATCAGATCCACATAAAGGATCCTTTTCAGTTATTACTTAAAAAGAAAAGTTTTAGCAGCATCACAAAGTATCTGTCACTCATCCAGCATGCAAAGACTAGGAAGAATGCCGTATGAGAACACAGTAGTTGCCTCATGAGGAATTTTTCTAATTATATATTTCAATGTCAGCCTCAGTGACCCAATGCTGAAACATACAGGTTGATTTTTTCTACTGTGTACAAACTCTAGGGATTGATCGATGAAAGGATATGGAACAAAAAAGGTCTAATGAACTTATGTCCGGAAATGTATGGTTTTTATGCTAAAGACTATTTATTCAATCACACACTGTTAAAGGGACTGTGGGGTAATAAGCACTGTACCCAGCAGCCACAGTCACAGTATTTGTTGAAAATGGTTTCAATGTGCCTCAATGCATTTGTGTATGTGCCGCAGGATGTTGTGTATCACACTTTCACATTGACCAGGCTGCTTCCAAACAGTGTCAAAGGCAGCATGAGTACGCTACTCCTGTGTCTCCACACCTGGAATGGGTTCTGAATATACAATACTTTTGAGATGGCCCAATAACCACAAATCACACAGGTCATTAGAGACGGAGCGCAAGCTCGGGTTAGGGAAGGATGGGGAAGGAAATCGGCCGTGCCCTTTCAAAGGAACCATCCCGGCATTTGCCTGAAATGATTTAGGGAAATCACGGAAAACCTAAATCAGGATGGCCGGAGACGGGATTGAACCGTCGTCCTCCCGAATGCGAGTCCAGTGTGCTAACCACTGCGCCACCTCGCTCGGTAAATCACACAGGCTGAGATCCACTGACTGAGGAGCAACTGCAGCCCCCCATCTGATCTATCGACCAGGAAAGACAAGACTGAGATGTGTCTGGACGTTAATGGTGAAATGAGGTGGAGCACCATCATGTAGCAGCCCATAACCCTTTGAATCATCAATGGCACATCTTTCAGTAGGGGAGGCAAAGTCACCCACACGAAATACCAATAGTTCCGACCTGTTAGGGGACATGGAAGGCAGACTCATCCCAAAATATGGTAGCCAATTATCCCAACCCACAAATTCCGGCTGCACTGATACCGATGATTTGCCGTCACCATAGCGTGGGAGTTTTACAAACTATCCCACAGATGACTGTTACGAAAACTGTAGATACCACACTGTATAAAGGTGGCCTCATCTGTGAATAGGATGCAGGAGAGAAATCCTGGAATCATGGTTGCCTGGTGTAGAAACCAGTGACAAAACTGCTCCCGATGTGGAAAGTCTGTCACTAGTAAGCCCTGCACACACTTTAAGTGATAACAGTAGTAACAATTGTCGTGGAGAATGTTCCACATGGTAAATTGGCTTACCCTGTACTGGCAGGCCAACTGCCTGGTACTGACACGGTGGTCGCCTTCCACAGTGTTAATCACGTTTTCCTCCAAGTCTGGTATCTGAACACTTTAAGTACGTTCATAATTTTCTACTTCCTGAAACAAAGCTGTCTCAGCCAAATGGTAAAACACTGTTGCAAACAGTGCAACAGTGCTGTGGTTGTAGTTGGCAGGGATAGGTCTCCTGATACAATCTTGCTCCCGGCCGCCTGTTTCCATTTGCCTTTCCATAAGTAAACACCATATAGGCAAGCTCTCAATTCAAATACAGAACCATTTTGTACAATGCTGTATCACACCCACTAGAATGTGAGCCAGAAAGAGAAGTGAATTGGACACAACATTACCAGTTACTATGGCATGAGAGGATGCTAGGGCATGAAGTATTAGGAACATTGCCACCCTCTAGGAGGATACCATGTATGCTGCAAATGTGGCTGCATGGTACAGCACATATTAGACTGCAATCTCTGTAACAAAGTACGAGTGAATAAATGGTCTCTAGCATGGGAACCATGTATTTCCAGACATAAGATGATTAGACCTTTTCTGTTCTATATACTCTAATCGATCAGTCCCTAGAGTTTGTGCATGCTGGAAAAAATCACCCTGTATAATTTTAAAAAATCTTATTCAGTAGTTTGTTATGTTGCATCAAATGATGACATACATATACAACAAGAAAAAATGTAGAAACAATAGTGACTGATATAAAACTCCTGATGTACTGCACAGCCAAGCATCGCTGGACTCTCAACATCATTGGTTCAAATTCCTCATCTCTCTGAATAAAAGAGTATTGTAACACTTTAACTCTTGTTTTCCAGAACAGGGCCTAAATTAAATTCTGGTATGATGTCTGCTGAATTATTTTTTAGCCTTTCTGCAGCATTTTTAAACTGAATGATATTTCTGTAGACCTTTTCACTTATATTGGTGCCCGCACTCTTGTCTCTTTCAATTTCCACAAATCTTTTTATAGACTCAGTTCAACAGCAAAAATCTGAATAATTTGTATATACTGTATTTAAAATAAAATTCATGTATTAACTGTCACAGAATTACTACACAATTGGCCAACGAACTTGTCAACATATACGAATCCAGGTTCCCATGACTATACACAACATGTTTTTCATTTGCTGTTGCTGTTGTTGCTGCTGCTGCTGTTAGTCTTGTTCTTGTAGTCTTCAGTATGAAGACTGGTTTAACGCAGCTACCCCACTGCTACTCTATCCTGTGTGCAAGCCTCCTCATCTCAGAATAACTATTGCCACATACATCTGCTTGAACTACCTTACTGCATTCAAGCCTTGGTCTTATCCTACAATTTTTTCCCCCTCACTCCCCTCCATTTCCAAATTGATGATTTCTTTATACCCCTGAATGTGTCCTTTCAACCAGCCCCTTCTTTTAGTCACACTGAACCATAAATATCTTTTTTCTCCAATTTTATCCACTACCTCACCTTCAGTTATTCAATGTACCCATCTAGTTTTCAATATTCTTATGCAGCATCACATCTCAAAAACCACTGTTTTCTTCTTGCATGAACCCTTTGTAGTACATGTTTCACTTCAGTAGAAGGCTACACTCCACACAAATACCTTCTGAAGATGGCTTCCTAACATTTAACTTTATATTCAATGCTAACAAATTGCTCTTTTTCAAAAATGATTTTCTTGTTATTGTTTTGCTGTTTTTCATATCTTCTCTACTTAAGTCATCACAAGTTGTTTTGATGCTCAAATAGAGAAACTTGTCTACTACTTTTAGTGTCCCTTTCTTTATATAATTTAACTGAGTTAATTTGACTGTATTTCATTACTCTTGTTTTACTTTTGTTAATGTTGATCTTATAACCATCTTTCTTCCATTCAACTGCTATTCCAAGTCCTTTGCTGCCTCTGGCAGAATTGCACTGTCACAAGTCTGCACAAACCAAATATACTATGTAGCATTGACAAAGAACTGATATGAGGAATCAACATGAATTAAAGAGAGAGAGAGAGAGAGAGAGAGATAAGAGAAATTACATAATTAATAGAGTTAATCATTTATCGACCAAACAATAACAGATCAAATTCAGAAACAATAACAGATCAAATTTAAAAGCAAGGGAACATGGAGACCTACATGGAATAAAAGTAATCACAGGGGTAAAGAGAAGTGTTCAGCATGTAGTCAAGCTGTTGAGCAATCTAAAGGCATACAAACAAGACTGAAAATTTTGCTGACATTTCTGAGGATATCCTTCAGAGTTAACTAGTACGTAGCACATCCATGGCTAAGATACACCAGCAGACTATGTGGATCCTGAATTGTAGCCTGAGTTGCAGCACTGCCACAATGTAGCCTTGTGTGTGTGTGTGTGTGTGTGTGTGTGTGTGTGTGTGTGTGTGTGTGTTTCTACTTCAGAAGAAGGGCTTTTGGCTGAAAGCTTACTTGTTTAGCAGTCGTTTTGTTGTGTCTGTCTACGAGTTAACATCTCCACTATATGGTGAGCAGCAATCTATCCTTTTCATATTACTTTCCTTTCTGGATTTTTCCATTGTTTAACAGGTAAGATAAAGATAAGAGTTTTATTATGGTAGAAGTTCGTTAAACAGGCAATGTAAAACTGGTTTGCGCACGTGTGCACACACATGCGCGCGCGCTCACACACACACACACACACACACAGCAACTTCAACTGACGGGTGATGCTTAAGAAGTCTTGAGAAATGCAACAAATGCCCCTCTCTAAGTAGTAGCACCAAAAGGCATCTTCTTTTGAATTTGTCATTAATATAAGCAAGAAAATCCAGAGTAATATACATATAATATTTCTAATGGTATTGCAAGTGACTATGAGTCTACTGTTTTTAAATATGTGTGTATGTATGCACAGACAAATATACTACGTAGCATTGACAAAGAACTGATATGAGGAATCAACACGAATTTAAAAAGAAAAATATAGAGTGATAAGAGAAATTGCATAATTAATATAGTCCATCATTATTCAACCAAACAATAACTGATCAAATTCAGTGCAAAAATATAACATTGATTTGTTGCTAATATGAGAACAGAAAGTGATTTCACTCACTTTTAACCCAGAGCACACATTAAAAAAATAATTCTGCAAAAGACAAAAGAGAACAAAAGCATGAATTGAAAATTTTTTTCAACTCATTCTTGTAGAATAATTCTGAATACACTGTCAAAGAACTGTTCGCAAATACAACTTTGACAGTCCAGATGAGAGAGAAATCCTTAACACCATCTGGTAAAACATTAACTTAACTTCATAAGCATATTTCTTATCAGTAAACTCCAAGCTATTATAAAAAAGGTGGAAGTCATTACAGTATAAAAGCATACACAAAAAAAGCTGGGAGACACTTTATGTTTGGATTGCTAGAATAGACAACCAATCAGTATTACACTGTGTGCAGAATGAGTTTGGGGCATTTAGCAGCAATTTGACATACGCAAGTAAGTTATGGCCCACATATGAATTACTGAACGCAATCGTGTCAACAATACTTCCCATATACATGGACCCCAAGAACAAGAAAAGGAAATCAAAAATCTTAAAATTCCACATTTTAAATGGCATTCACACAAGCAGTCACAGTATACAATGATGAGCTAAGACCTTACAATCATCTGCTTAACAACATGTTGTTCCACTTTTGGGGCACACTACAGCAATGATTCTATATAGCAGTGATTTGACAAGTCCTCAGTAGGTTTCTAGAAGCATACAGCACCAGATGTCTACAAATAGGCCATGCACTTCTCGTACTTCTCGTACTCTACAGTCCAGTGGTTTGCAGGCATGGAGGTGGAGCCCACTAGCATTCCACATTTCTATCATCGGGTTCAGATTGAGCAAATTTTGTGGTTGAGACATCAGTTCAATATCATGCTCCTCCAATCACTGTAACACAATTCTGGCCTTGTGACACGGGCAGTTATGCTAGTGGAACATGTCATTGCTGTCAGGGAAGACATCAAGCAAGAAGGGCTGCAGGGAGTCAACAATAACGTTCATGTAGTCCACTGCTGTTATGATGCTTTAGATAACTACCACAGGTCCCATGGTTACATAACATAAAATTGCACCTGCCAGCCTGCATCTGTGACGAGTTTCATGTTTACAGCAGTTGTTTGACTGGTGTAACAAGAAACAAGATTCATCTCACCAGGTAACACATCTCCACTCATTTTGTACCCACTGAATTAGTAACTGACAGCGACACTGTGTCAACTTGGGAACATATAGGGGTCATCGGCTCCGGAATCCCACATTGAACAATGTATGCTAGACAGTGTGTTTCAAGACACCTGTGCCTCCACCAGCATTATACTCTGTCATCAAATCTGACAAAGAATGCCTCCTATCCTGACTTACATAGCGGACAAGCTCCTGACCTCTACATTCCTGTCATGAGGCTAAATGCCCAACATCTTGTCACCTAATCATGATTTCACTGCCCTGCAACCATTTTTCACAGAATCTCACAACAGTAATATGTGAACAGCCAACCACATTTACTGTTTTGAAATGCTCACTCCCAGACATCGGGTTGTAACATCTGGCCTTTGTCAAAGTCACTTAAATCAATGAATTTCCCCTTCTTAGCCCATATCATCATTAGAATCAACAATTCCTCACTGTGTCATGTGCCTGCAACACCACCAGTTGGCATTCAGTCTTGCAGTGGGCAGTGGTCATAATGTTTTGGCTCCTCAGTGTATAATCTAAGCTGGCCGGGGTGGCCGAGCAGTTCAAGGCGCTTCGGTCTGGAACTGCGCGACCGCTACGATCGCAGGTTCGAATCATTGCCTCAGGCATGGATGTGTGTGATGTCCTTAGATTAGTTAGGTTTAAGTAGTTCTAAGTTCTAGGGGACTGATGATCTCAGAAGTTAAGTCCCATAGTGCTCAGAGCCATTTGAACCATCTTGTATAATCTAAAGGTAAATGAACTTGAGACAACTCTGAATTTTAAAGACAGAATGGCACACCAGTACTTTACTTCTAATGGGCAAAATTCTAATGGAGACTCTCAGAACAGGGCAGTCTCTCATATCCTGGAATGTAAGTGATGTACCCTTCCTTTCTAACCTATCCAACCTATCCTCTCTCCCTCCTGATGAAGAAACTATTAGCTCTGAAAGCTAAGATAATTTTTGTACTTCAATGTGTATGTTTATCAGCAGTACTGAAGAATTTCGTCTCCTGAAGGACTTTTGTTGGCTAGCCTTTCTGCCTCCTTGTAACTTTATAAACTGTATTACCACCACTACATCACAACAAAACTCTCAAGTGGGTGACGTACAACTAAATATGCCTGGCAGAAATTCTGAAAGTAAATAACAGCATCACATTGAAAGTTCTGGCTTCCTGGGGCACTAAATCCTTAACCTAGGTAACCCTTGTGCCTGTAGTTGATTATAATTACTTAAGTTGTTTCATATCTCTCACTGAAACTACTAAAGCATGCATACATATTTTGCCATGCACATTTCAATTGATTAACTTAAAACACTGTCACTGGATGCATTTTTGTGTGATTTTCAACTACCTCTTGAAATTTCATCTGCATGTCATTTTACAAGTTATCCTGCATGTGGTACAAGAGTTTTGAGCTAATTTCACTTTGTCTTGCAACACTAATACACATTTCTTGACATAAAAACTAAGAAAATACTGCACCACTGACAATGTTTTAAATCAATCAAACAAAATGTGTATGCCAAAATAAATACACATGTTTTAATAGTTGTAAAGTGAGATCTGAAACATCTCAAATAATTCCTAGGTCTGTAGAGACTGTTTCATTTCCAATAAAAACAGTTCATTATAGCATACTTAAAGTTTCAAGCTGCTCAGCAGAGGGGCTTATTCTGTAAGTGAGTCAGATTGATGCAGCAATACAGTTGAAACAAGCGCACTTCTCCAAAATGATTTCTGTTTTAAAGATGAGACTGATTTGACATATTGTTTGGGACAGGCTTAATGTGGATCTTCATTTAACAAAGCAACTGTTTGCCAGCAGTGTAATAGGATCAACTGAAGGCAAAATTTGGTCAGGGCAGACAGTAATGATTACTAATGAAGTAAATGAGATTTGAGTCTGGGTAATAACTGAAAATCTCTCTGCTCCTATAAGAGTCCTGTTCAAAAAAATCTGGAAGATTCGTAATTTCATGCCAATGGTGTGTTGGAGCAAAATGCGTTTGGCATCCCGGCATGCCTGTGTTTAATGTGTAACTGCCGAAAGTTTCACTGTTGTATGTATGTTGTTATTGTTCAGTGCTGTATTGAGTAGAACATTATGTTGCATAGTTTGTAAATTTTGAGAAGGCAGAGTCAGAGGAGCTATGCATCTGCATAAAATTTTGTGTGAAACTCAAGAAAACGTTTACAGAGACACACCAAATGATGCAGGAAGCTTACAGCGATGAGTGCGTAAGCCAAACTCAGTGTTATGAATGGTTCACACCATTTCAAAAATGGCCAGATGGAAGTTAAAAATGACCTTCATTCTGGGCACCCTTCAACATCTGCCGACAACGCTCATGTCAATGAAATTTTGCGTACAAATGAAAGATTGGATCTTGGAATGCATCGTGTTGCCACCAAGTTCATCCCATGGCTCATGAGTCTAGACCAGAAAAACCTTTGTCTCACAATCTGTGAAGAGCTTTTGGATTGCACAAATAAGAATGAGATGTTCTTTAGAGAATCATAACTGATGATGAGATATGGGTCTATGGTTATGATGTTGACACCAAGGTTCAGTCTTCACAATGGGTTGGCAAAGGTTCTCCAAAATGAAAAAAAGCTCATCAAGCAGGTCAAATGTCAAAGCTACGCTGATAATTTCTCATTGACTTTGAAGGATCAGTTCACCATGAATTCGTGCCACAGGTGCAAACCGTTAATTGATGGCACTGCCAGGACATGTTGCGATGCCTGTGAGACAATGTGAGAAGCAAATGAGCTGAAATGTGGCAAGACAATTCAGAGCTCTTGCATCACGATAATGCACCTGCATATTCATCCCTGTTGGTGGGTGACTACTGCACAAAAAGACGAAACCACTGTCCTGACTCAGTACTCTCTACACTGGGCCCCTGTGGACCTTTCTTATTTCCAAAGTTGAAACCCCATTGAAAAGACGAAGCTTTGCATTGAAAGATGAATAAAAGAAAATTCGCAGATGGCGCTTTGCTTGATCCAGCTAGACATGTTCCAAGACTGCTTCTGGAAGTGGAAACGGCCATGATAGCAGTGTACCAATTGTACAGGAGAGTATTTTGAAGGAAACCACGGACAATAAGTAAAAGATAACAGTTGAAAATTTTTATGGATAAAGTACCAGAATTTTCTGAACAGACCTCGTACGCAATATGAAAGCACTTTCTGGGTTCTATTGGCAGTGATTTCTCTTCATAAGAATCTTTGTGTTGGAAAGATTGGCAATCAATGGATACTGAACTTTTAAAAACTCTGCTTGTTGAATCTTGCTAGCAAGTGCTGGCAGCCAAAAGCAGTATCCAAAATCACAATTGATACCAAAATGTAGCTGTATCAATTCAACTCTGAAAAAAAAATTGACTGCCTTGCATTTGGTTATTCTCATTAGAGGTCAGCCCAACAAAATTGAAGAGAGAATGAAGTGTGATGAAAAGAATGGTGTGCACACTCTTTGCAACAAGTGGACACACCACTACGGTTGTTATGTATGATGATAAGACAGTTATTTCAAGTTGATGCTCTCAGATTCTGCCAAGATTCTTTGAACATGAGGAGAAAAGTCCAAAATCAGATTACAAGGGATACTGCTCCATCATGACACTGTGTTAAAGCACTGAACAGCAAAAATGATGACACTGCTTTAAGAATCATATCTATTAAACACTTCTTTGTCCAACTATAAGGTACTGATATAGGTCTGTCAAATTGCTTCCTGATCCGTACAGTGAAAGAAACCATTCTCACTGACTGATTTGAAACTCCAGAATCAGCAGTCATCTCTGTCTTCAATGAATAGAATCTACAATTCACAATTCAAATGTAATTATCTTCCAAAAGCGGCTTATTGAGAAGACTTTGCCAAGTGGTTTAGATGGCTGAAATGGTGCACAAAACCATTAGAGAAGTACTAAGAAATACTGTAAGTTTCAAAAGATGATGATTTTTTTTAACAGTTTGAAAATGTTCAGATCACTTGTAAAGTGCCAAACTCTTGTCAGAAATAAAAGGAAGTTTACAATACTGCATTTAATAATGGAACCCTCAAGCAGTCATAATCCTAATTCAAATATTCAAAATGTAGATCATGCTATCCGTATGGCACTAGGCTGTGATAATAAAGATTACTGAAGGATTGTATCAGTTATTATTAAAATGGTTTCCCCACATTTTACAAAAAGTGACAAATGCCTTAACATAATTTATAAGAACTAAAAAGCTATGTTTTTCCTGTACACTAACATTTCATTCATTTTGTGATGGAGCACTTTCTTTTTTATATTAACAACAGACACAATTCTACACAAAAGCAGTGCAGATGTGGAAAAATCCTAATATTCATTTGTGCCTTGATATCCATTTCCAAAAGTATGCCAAAAAGTGTTAATTTCAAGTTGCTGCTATAAACTACTTCCTCTGTGATACACTACCAGCTTGTATCTGGTATATCTATTCTGTTATTCTTGTTTGTTTGTTTCATTAAACTGTGTTGCTGTTGGAGCTTTTAAAGCACACATTGTTACAAAAATTAATGTTGATGGTATGGCAGGGATGGATATTAACATACCTCCACAAGTACAACAGTGCTTCCACTGAAATTGTGATATATTTAACGGTAAACAAAATTAAAAGTCCTGTTGGCAAAAAGAAGCAGTCACAGCCTGCAAAACAAGTATATATACAGTACATATTCATTTTCCCACATGCCATTTGAAAGTGGAATGGTAGAGAAATAGTCTGAAACTTTATTTTAATAATTCAAGGAAATGATGGGAAACCTATTTCAGGGTTGCCATTGGTCCTGTATAATGGTCCATGGAATAAATTAATGCACACTTTCACTCAGTCAGAGTGCAGAGATTCCTGTTTGAACTGTTAAAAAGGAAATATAAAGATAATAGGATAAGAAAGGAAAAAATGGCACATGCTGCAGTATAGGTTCCAAAATAGAGTCACAACAAGAAACTTGTTCAAAAGTTTCAATCATTTTTATCTGCTTTTGTGCATTTTACTGTAAACACTTCGCTAGAAACCTTACCGGTCACTATTGGAGAGTTTCTTGCCATCCAGCTCCCATGTTATTTCAGGTGTTGGATTACCAGAGGCAATGCATTTTAGAAAGACAGATGGACCAGGCTGTAAAGTGTCCTCCGGGAATGAATAGCGTAACTGGGGAGGTTCAACTGAAAATTAGAATGCTTTTAGAAACAATAAAAACAGAATTACATGTAATCACACATTTAGTAAATTTGACTTACACCTTCCACCAAGTTTTAATTCTGCACTTGCTTCAGCACTTTCTTGATCATTCCTAATGAAACATTGATACATTCCCTTGTCTTCCTTCTTAACAGATTCAATTGTTAGGATTGGTTCTTTATGATTAAGTGGTTTACCATCTTTCAACCAGCTAATAGTTTTAATTGGATTTCCTTCAAAGTTACATTTAAATGTAGCAGGACGTCCAAAATCTACAGTCTGAGTCTGCGGTTCTACACTTGCTGCAAGTGGAGCTGGAAACACAATAAATTTATTACTAATAAAATGAAACAGTTATTATTCTTTCACATTTACCCTACACATCTCTGAGAGATGCACATGGTTTTACTAGATACCAGGCAATTAATATCATTGATAAAGATAGGTCTTCTGTGGAGATATGAGAATGTGTAAAGAGTTGTAGTTAATTTTTCGGAAATTCAGTCAGACTGCTGTATGTACAAAAATTGGCAAATCGTATTTACTCATGAACTAAAATTTGCTAACCCGATGCTATTGAGAGTGTGAATGTTATTTCTGTGATGACACGAAAAATGTGAAAAGGTAAATGTATCCCTATTTACTTTATTAAATATTTGAAATATATTACTTCACTGTAGGAATGGTTTCCATGTATTACCTGTGACAGTAAGGACTGTCTCCACGCTTTCTCCTCCAACAGAGTTGTTTACAACACACAGATATTTTCCAGAATCATCCACTTTTGCCTCCTTGATAATCAATGTCCCACTGACTTGTTTGACACGCTCATCCAAAATTACTGGTTGTTTACGGGTTGTCCCATCTATATACTTGTACCATCTGCAACAGAGGAGGATTTATCTAAAGCCACACATTTATTATTTCACTACTTTAAACACATTTTCAGTCACTACAGTGAAATGTTATTGATGTAATATAAGAATTCAGATACAATTGTTAATTTTTGCATTACAGAAGTGTAAGCAAACGCATAACCATTTGACAATTCATTATGTTTCAAACAGAGAGGGTACAGACATATGCCACACTGATAAACTGGAATTCGTATGTGAAGTAGAGTAATGTGCTACAGTACAGCATCACATACAAAGCCCTGAAAATTAATGTCCCTCTTGTCCACCTACAGCTTCTTAGGAATATTTAATTGAACAAGTGTGCCTTAATAATAAGCCACCAAGGAGGTTCTGATGATTCATTACATTATTATATCTGGACTTAATTTTAAACTGATTGTATATTGCATTAACATAAATACAATTCAGGAAACACCTGCATTTTCATCTGAACAGCATTAGAAGACTGCTTACACAAAAGATCAGGCATCAATTCCTACTACCACAGCCAGATTCAATCTGGTCGTATCCTCACGATTCAAAAATAAGTATTTTACAGTTTTACTTTTCAATAATGCCAATACCATATTCAGTACAATGAAAATAATATTCTCATACAAACCTAATATATATAGCAATATTGTACTGTGGGTAACAGAATAAATGTAACATAGAACACCAACAAACATACAGTACATGCACAGAACATAATGGTAACTGCAAACAGCATACAATTAAAAACCTTTGCTGATGCCCAGCAGATATTTTTTTGTTCTTTTGGTATTGTGTTAAAATGAGCTATTCACCAGAATCAACAAACAGACAAAATCAATTCGCAGATAAGTGCCCTATTCCAGACAAATTTTTATTTATTTATCAAATGCCCTTTCTATCCAATTTTCTGTACATTTTAAATCCAATATTCTAATTTCATTTTTTTAATGCTTGTGTGTTGTGTGTGGAGTAATAATGTTTTGGTACAGCAGTTACTGCACAGATTAAAACCTGTATACGAAAACATAATGATACTGGTCAATGCTGTCTCAGTTTCTTTGATTTCCTTGACTGAAAAATGACTTCAGCAGATCATTTCCTTTACAGCTATCATACTCAGAAAAATGGCTGGAAAGGTTGCAATGCAACTGAAGGTATTTTGTACAGAATCAAAAATGTATTTCCTGTTTGAGCTATTTTTGATTAGTTCCATGTCAACAAATGGGAATCACAATGCAAAATATTAGGTGTAAATGTTAGATACAGTAAACTGAAGCGTAAGATAATCAATAAGGCTAACAATAGTGGAAAGATGAAAGAAAATTATCAATTAACTATGATAAGAAGAACAAGCACTACCTCAGAATCAAGAGTCATTAAAGTAAAGTAGTTCTATATTTTTATCTTGCTTTGGAGGCACTTCTCTCTTTCTCCCATTGTTTCGCCCAGTTCATAAAAATACACTACTACAGTGGAACCTCCCATAGTGAGCATAATTTGATCCAGAATCTTGCTCGTAGTGCGAAACACTTGTTCTGAGAAACACTTTATCCCATATAAATTAATGAAAAGTATGAAAAAAAAACAGTAATATTATTCATGACATATAACCAATTTTTTACTAGTAAGCTATCTATAGTCATTTTTTGACACAGCATCATCGTCAAATAAATTTGTAGTGCAAGATGCCACTGCTTCATTAGAGTGATGTACGATGCAACCGGTTCCCATGCTTTCAATATTTCTCTTACTGTGCCAAAAGATTGTCGTTGTTTTGTTGCACTCCGTCTGCAGGCCACAAGTGGCCCATCGCGTCCATCCGACCGCTGAGTCATCCTCAGTTGAGGATGCGGATAGGAGGGGCGTGTGGTGAGCACACCGCTCTCCCGGTCGTTATGATGGTTTTCTTTGACCGGAGCCGCTATTATTCAGTCGAGTAGCTCCTCAATTGGCATCACGAGGCTGAGTGCACCCCGAAAAATGGCAACAGCACATCGCGGCCAGATGGTCACCCATCCAAGTGCTGGCCATGCCCGACAGCGCTTAACTTCGGTGATCTCACGGGAACCGGTGTATCCACTGTGGCAAGGCCATTGTGTTCCAAAAGATTGCTGCTTTGATTTTGCTGCCTCCTCCTCTGCCCCCGAAGGACTCCTCTCCACAACTTCCTGCTGTGAAACACACACTAATCTCACTGGTCACTTCTTGGCTGTGCTCTTCCACAAGCTTATCAATATCATTGTTATCCACTGCTAGTCCTATGCTCTTGGCCAAAGACACGGTCTCGTTGACTACAGGCTCCGTAGGTAGTGACTCAAATGCCTCAGGGTCATGTTTGACAACACACTACAGAAAAAGCTTCTTCCATGCAGAGGTGAAAGTTCTCTCGGTAATCCTTCCCATGCCTTTTCGATCATCTTAATGCAGGCAATGATTTTGAAATGATATTTCCAAAACTCTCTTGAGAGTGAGATTGCTAGCTTCAGATAACTCAAAGCAATGCTCAAAGAGTGCTTTAATGTCAAGCTTCTTTAAGTTAAAAATAATCAGTAACTCTAAGCAATGCTCAAAGAAAGTAATCAGTAACTCTAAGCAATGCTCAAAGAATGCTTTAATGTAAACCTTCTTTAAGTTAGAAATAATCCTCTAGTCCATAGGCTGGAGCAACAGAGTGGTGTTGGGAGGCAGAAATTGGATCTTGATGAATTGAAATTCTTCAAGGAGGTGGTCTTGCAGGCCTGGAGAATGGGCAGGGGCGTTGTCCATAACAAGCAAGACATGGAGTGGCAGACTCTCCTAAGGACCAAACACTTCACTAATCGAATTACAATAAAGATCACATGTCACCCAAGCCTTGCTGTTGGACTTAAAAACATCATATTTAATCTGCTCTTCTGGATTTTGTACTTCTTGAAGGCTCGTGAAGTTTCTGAATGGTAAACAAGCAGCAGTTTCATTTCAAAATTTCTACTTACACTGACACAGAATAGCAGTGTGAGACGGTCTTCCATTGGCTTGTGACAGGGCAATGCATTCTCCTCTTCTGTTATAAAGGTATGCTTTGGCATCTTTTCCCAGAACAGGCCCACCTCATCACAATTAAAAACCTGTTGCAGCAGATAACCTTCAGAATCTACGAGCATCTTGAAGTTGCCGATGGAGTTCTCTGCTGCCTTTGTGTCAGAACTGGCTGTTTTACCACGTTTCACAAGGCTGTGGATGCCGGTTCTTCTCTTAAACTTCTCGACCCACCCACAGCTTCCCTTAAACACTTCTTTGGCTGCTGCTGATGATCTTGGCATCTTCTTGCGAGGTCAGCAAAAATCATTCTCACCTCCTCAGAAATTATGTTCTCATTTGTAGTGTCCTCTTGCAATTAATTTTCATTTATCCATATAAGGAGCAACCTTCTGACATCATCCAGAATAGAAAACTGTTGTTTAGATACCCTTGTCACTTCCTTTGAAGTATCTATCTCCTTAGTCTTGTTCTTGTTCTTGAGGACAGTGCAAACAGATGATGTAGATTGATTGTATATGCATGCTAAATCAGCAATGCTCTCACCTGGTTCTCACTTTTTAATGATTTTACATTTCATTTGTAAGGTCATTTTCTTTCTTTTATGCTCGTCTTCCTGCAGCTTTATCTTCAGGGACATTTCTATGAAGGTTATTAAAATTAGCACACAAAAACACTGTGTGAACACAAGTTTAGAAAAATGGGTGGTCACAAGCTGCATAAGATGGTAGCAGAAAGAACACTAAACCCAGAGCTCAGTATATGCTAAAGACAATGTCCATATGGCACTGCCGACAATGAAAGGTGTTCATATTATTGAATGTTTCTGCCACCGTGCATGAATGGCTGATGATGTCACATTAAATCATTGTCACTCGTTATGCAAAACATCGCTTGTTAAGTGAGTCATTGTCTTAGAATTTGTTTTGCTCATTATCTGAATTACGTGGTATGAGAGGTGCTCATTCAGCGAAGTCCCATTGTACTCTGTAAACATATGACTCTATGAAGTTTCTCGCATTTCTTTTTGCATTACTGTCTCCTGTAATTTCATATTAGAAAGTATGAATAACCCTTTTCATCTTATATTTTGTCTGAAGTATATCTATGAAAAATAGAAATAACCTCTGCTAATAATAAGTAAATAAATAGTAATGTACCGCAATGATTAGACTCCTCCAAAATACAAGTGAAATGTGTTACCAGAAATTCCATTACACATAATTTGCAAATTTCATTTTTTTATTCCTATTCCTGTGTGTTCAACCTGAAGTTTAAAAGAGTAAGAAAAATGGTTGCTTCTTTCATAAGAAAGTTGAAACAGAAGGAACATACAGAAATTTATACATAATTTTGTAAATTTGAATGCTTCATAGGCTTTGATATTTTATGAAGCAAACAAAAATGCTTTATTACAAAGTGAACTGAGCACAGAATCAACTGAAATAGTTAGTGTAAGGGAAGAAATTAAAATACACTGAACTATACAGTTTAGAACCATGGCTGATCATGGTACTCCAAAACAGTTTAAATGTTTTCAAAGTTTAACACTAATATCTCTACCATTCCCTGACACCTGCGCACTGGAGGTGGGAGGGGGAGGGGACATGCTCAATTCACAAACTCACAAATAACCACTATTAATGTTACTGTCCTCTCCAGATACCATGGAGAGGACAGTGGCAATGTGTGTGTAACTTATACATGTATCAATGTGTGTGTATTTATTTCTTCATCTGACAAGGATTTTCTCTGAAGGCTCACAATATCCAATAGTCTACTTTCAAATGTACCTGTCTGCTGCTCAATGCCTTCTCTATGTGGTGACAAGCAGTCTATTCTAATTCATACTGCATTGTAGTTAAGAAAAAAAGAATTACAGCCAAAATTACTGGTGACAAAAGGCTATACTTTCTTGCAGTTCCATATAATGATTTGAAGGTGGGTTTTTTCCTCTTAAGTTAACAAGCAAATTACAAACAAATAAATGAGGTTGAAAGTACAGAATGTTAAGTACAATGCAAAACAATGGCAACAAAATGGTCTGATTACCCATCAATCAAATTATAATATTAAATATGATGCAGGAATCTGAAAAACCTCTACAATTTGCACCACTACACAATGCAAGCATCACATCATCTGCCAGGTGAAAGACTGATTTCTCTGTTGATAACAATGTATACCACTGTTCACTCACCACCCAAAAATTGTAAGTTGTCCATTTAACTGAAGTTTGCATTTTCTAAATCCTCTTTCATAAAAAGCACTTTCCAACCAAAAAATGTCCTTAAGTGATCAAATTATTAATTTTTGCTACTTCACAGACACCAGCTTTATTTTTTCATTAATACTACATTTTTTAAACAATCATCATACAATTTTTGTTGCCGATTGTTAGTATAACTTCAGTGTTAGATTAAGCTCTTTACATGGAAATGACTCTTCCCCCCTCCCCAAAAGCTAATTATACTTAACAATGAGTCACTTAAATGTGCCACATCCATATAAACCAAAAAACCGAAACTTCCTATACGCTTACCGATATATGGGAACTGGGAATCCCTGTGCTGCACAAAAATCTACAAATATAGCACCGACTTTAACCTCCTTAATGTCAATGACTTTGGTATTAACCCTGGGGCGGACAGCTCCATTTGGCTCTGAAAAATCAAATTGTTCTTCTGACTGGAGATGATGAACAAAAGCAAGGGAATCCTACTGATTATCAAGGAAAAAGGACAGCAAATAATTGGAACAGATTACACTGTGTGTACTCCAGATTTTGTTAACTACACATTTTATTGTTTGTGCTCTAAATTACAAAATAATTTTGTTAACCAGAAGACATAATGAGAGTTTGATAGAAAACTTTCCATTTAAGAGCTTAGGAAGCAACTGTGCCAAAAATAAAATATAAAAGTCTCCAAGATTACATGTAATACTCCCAAAATATTACCAACACGTTAAGCTGTGAATTTCCAGTTGAGATTGGCATAAAAATTATGTGTAATTAACACAGGGCTTGTGCCACAGAAAACTTCAACTGAGACTTTTTTCTGTCCTTATTTTTTATTGCACTATTTATTTCTCTTTCCCCCAAATCTATCTTTACTTCTCACTCTGGACTGAAGCTCGCACAGTGTTTGCTAATGTACCACCTCTGACCTAATCTCTCTGATGACGTGCCCTTTATTTTTGTCAACCATGAGCTCACTGCCCCTCTCTCATCTTTGGGTATGATAGAACTGCCCTTACTTTTAACCTCTTCCAAGAAATCCCTTTCTCTTATGCAATGAAGAAAGTATTAGAGGTAGGTAGTGCCTTTCTCTTTTATATGTGTCTATTGCCAGTACAACACATTTTGTCTCCTAAAGGTAAATATTGACCACCAACTCTGTCACACAATTTAATACTAAACATGTGTCACAGAGACCTTCATGAAATAAATTTAAAAAAAATACAATTGCTCCTATCTATAATATACATATGTAACCATCAAACTGCCTTCAGAATGCGGGAAAGAAGTATTCAGGAGTAAAGACAAAAGGATAGCTTAGACAGAGAGAAATAATTAAAGAGCCTGATTGAGGATATTATCACACGAATTTCCTATTTGTTCTACAACATTTTCATTTTGTAAAATTAATTTCCTAACTTGAAATCAGTAATGAACCTAAATGTCCAAGCAATACATTATATCAATTTATTTTATTTTATTTTTATTGAGAGAACAACAGAGAGAATATTTATAGTTCATATTCTGTACAGATTGGAATTTCCTTCCATAATTAGAGTAACAATTCTTTGTAGTTAACCAGACTTTTTTTTATTTTTTAAGGAAGCATTTTTCCTTACCGATAAACAGGAACAGGGAACCCTGAGCAAGGGCATAGGCCAACGAAACTAGTCCCTAATAAAATATCCTTAAATTCTACTATTTTTGTTGTAACTTTAGGTCGGACAGCTCCTGTAGGTTCTGAAACAACATTTCAAAAACGTCATGTAGAACCTATCTGTCATACAACAAAAAATGCTGCAATAAAATTTGTCACAGAAGAAGTATCTATTTTTCACCCACTAAAACAGAAACAATTTTAATTGGCCTGAAAGATACACAAATTTAAAATTATGCTTGAATCCCTAGCACTCAAAAGTATATACCATTTCTTTAATCGGGATAAATATGGGAACAAGAAATGGAAAAGTGATAAAGTAAAGAAAAGTCCATATAAATGTTGGATTAGGAATGACACCAACTGTATTTATTATCTTTTTCTTTGATTAAGTACCTGTCCACAAACTCTTTTCTCTTCCTGTAATCCCAACTTCTTCCGGATAAAGGGTGGTCTGTATCCTTACGTTCCTCAATTTTTCCATGTTTATAAACTAGCAATACTGCTGTTACCATAACATTAATTGCTCACAGCCATTTCAGAATCAGGATGATGTGGCTGCAGATTTACAGCACAAAATACAGCCTAGTAGGTGAATGGGTGTGAAATGTTTAACATCACACATTAGCAAACAAAGATGGTCGTTATACATTTATTTGGAGCCAAGAAGAATTTCATATAACCCAAAAATTCTAGAGAAATATATAGTTGTAAAATTATACTGTCTCAAAAAACTGGAGTACTTCCACCAATCCCTATATGGGAATATACGAATGGATGTACGAGTGCAGGTTGCAGACACATGGCTGACAACATATGGAAGTTCGGGCCTGATCAGGAGTCGTTCTTAGACAGCATAACGGTAAGGCAACTGCGATAGGTAAGCGGGAAATCAGAGTTTGAGTCCCATTCCAGCACAAATTTTCATTGTTGTCATTCTATTACACAGCTGGGGTTGTCCATATTTGATACTGTGAATAAATTTCAAGTATTTTGTAGTAGCTGAAGTTGCCACATTGTCTGTTGGAAGGAACACTGCATCATACTTCTGAACAATACAGGTACTACAATATTGTATTTTGAAAAATTATCTCTATGATACAGCCTTTCTAGAACCTGATTACATATTGTAATTCATTTTATAAGAAATAATACAAGTAATGAAAGGGTTAAATAACAAATCAAAAATCCAATTTCTGTGTCTGCTATGAGAAAAAAAACCTTCCCCTACTATATTTATGAAACCACCGCTGATGATGCTTCATCAATAAAAGCAAATGCATCTATTGTAACACTGTCTTAAGCTGCAGTACTCTCAAGACAAAAAAAATCCATACATATTATAAAAATAGATGTATGTATGTTTCTGTTTATGTACGTATGTCCCACATCTCCTCCTAAACCACTAGAACAGTTTCAACAAAACTTCATACACATATACCTCACTGTCAAGCCAAAATCACTATGAGGGTAAGAACCAGCTATCTATCAAAGGGGTGGTGGTGGAGCTGAAAAAGAAGCGTAGCTTGCGATGCATGAATGTCCAGATTTTATGCACCCAGTATTTGAGAATGACAGCATTCATCAACTTGAACAAACTTTACACATAACTTTAAAACTTTAAAAACATTTTTCTCACTGACAATCTCTACAAAATGGTGGAAGGAAAGAAGCTTATTGCTTACTTTTTCTGCTGTTTGTGCAGTATCAGTACTACATGGGGCATGATGTTATAATTTATTACTTCTTTATTACTAATTGTACTCATGATACTTTTGCAGACTTTATACACATATAGCACTGAATGTAACTACAAAAGTATATTATTATAGTATATGTAGTTCAGGAGACAGAACATCACAAAGAATGAGAGGCATGAATAACTGCCACATCGTGCATGACATTTAAATTTATTACTTCTTTGCTGTGTGAAAAACTGCCACACTGTGGATGACATTTAAATTTATTACTTCTTTGCTGCTAACTGTATTTGCAGCAAATTTTGCAACCAGTGTCCATATATGTCACTGAATGTTCCTACAATATTATATCATTGTATGACACACAGTTCAGGAGACATGATGTCATAAACAACGAGATGTGAAAAAGCTCCCACATTGAGCATGACTTTTAAATGTATTACTTCGCTGCTACTAATGTCATTCACAACACATTTTGCAACGAGCATCCATATATGCTGCTGAATGTACCTACAAAATTATATCATTGTAGGACATAACTTCATACTTCACGAGGTATGATGTCATAGATATTAGCACAAGGCCAGATGCTTCATGGTATGGGCATGGGCACACAGCTATAAATAAATACGTGGGCAATACTGGGTTTCTCTGCGAGTAATAAATATATAATAGCTACTGCAAAAGATGGACATCCAAATGAACATACCTCACTGAGTTCATTTATATTACCTAGCACTTATATGTGTTTCAGTAACTGTTTACATGTGTTGTACAGGATCATAATGTTCTCCTTTAATCCTTGTCAACAGTATTTTTATACAATACCAGATGAAGAAACAGCTATGGTAAGTTCTATGACTTGGCTTTGAGAGAGAGCCGTTGGTTCTGCACATGCTGCTTGGTTACAGAGTCAATTAGTCATATTCTCATATACAAAAATAATGTTGGAATTCTTGTGTTGTTCTTTGTGATAATTAGCACAGTGCACAATACTCGACATTATAATTAAAAAAAGTTAAATGATTTGTGTACATAAATGAAACAGAAATGAATGCTATCGAAAGCCTCACCAGTGTCATTGTCAACAAACTTGAATCAAACACAGAGAGAATAAATTTGCACACAGCAGCAGCTGACAGGTGTACAAAGACAGTAACAAAAGTATCTGGTTTCAGAAGCAGAGTTTTCATTTGGTAAAAAAAGAGAAAAGAATAAGAAGAAATTAGATTGTTTATTATTTTCCCTTACTAATAAACACTGAAGAAAATTAAATATAATAAGCATATTAGGAACAACTGAAAATGAAATTTCAAAAACATCTGTCTCTTCACAGCCCTTTCTGTCCTGTGAATATTATATTGTTTATGTTCAGAAACTAAGTCAACCAATGTTACACATTACCAACAAAGAAAATGGTGGACAATACTTGCCTAAAATTAGGTACAGGAGATGCTTGACTCAAACACAAGATATCGCCTTCCAAATTCACTTTTAATGTCTTTTCTTGCAGTTTGCTTCCAGAAACTTTTGGGGCTACACTACTTGTTGGCTCTTTAAAATGCAAAAGACTCAGTATTATTAAATGAACGCATTCTGGATTTTTAACTTATCACTTGAGATACACAATGCATAGATTATCCAGTGTATTTATGTATGAAAATTGTGTTCTTATGTTTTCACTGTGTGAAAACACACTACATTTTTTTCAGATTATAAGATTAGAGGTTAGGCCTCTGTTCAGCATGTGAAACACCAGCATTAAAGCAAAACAGATCATAAACCATAATCAGTCACAGTTTGATTTGCTGTTATTCAATGTGGCATTTTGAACCTTAATACCTCACTGTCAGGGATAAGTTCAGTATATTAAATGTCATATCACATAATTCGATACACAGGCATAGTGCCATCTGTAAATTGTGGCAAGGTGTCAGCTTCTTTTCAATCAGTTACTGTTTGAGTTGCCACTGTAATCTCATCATCCCATCTGCTCTCCAATCTACTTGCCCAGCTCAGCAGTGATCACTTCTTTTTAAGGGATTATCAATTTCCAACAGTTCAACTGGTGTGGTCCATCCTCTCAGTCACTACAAATATTCTTTCCACTAGTTTCTCATGTAATGAAAAATAATCAGTTTACTTTTGATACTGATAAATTTTCCTAAGGGTTTTCATTGTACTTACACAACATATCTTCATTTTTATTATTCCATTTCACATATTTCCATTGTTATTCATAATAATTCAAGCTTAAATCAGTGACAGTGGGCAAATTTTTTCTCTGGTTTCATACAATGACACTGCAATATGTAAGCATGATAACAAATTCCAGTGATAGCAAGTTCTGTATGACATAACAAACAATAGTCTCAAGTACGTGTAATGCCAATATATGGTTGAGTTTAAAAATAAAATCTGAGAAATTCAAATGTATCTGGGATTCCAGATGTTCAATGTGAATGGCAAACAGCAGGTGCCGCTCACTAAGTCCAGAATTTATAAAATATTCGAATAACTGGAAGAGAGCGAAGCATGTAAAGATGCTGAATTGCTCCAAGCCGAACTTCATAGTCTTCCTCATACACTGATAAGGAACATTTGGAACACATGGCCTTGCAAGGGGGTGTGCATCCTGCCACCTGAGAGAATACGTGAAAAATTTGACTCCTAGGTTTCTCTTGATGCTACAAATCACTTAACAATTCAAGAAACTATGACAATTGTATGATTCAGAAGCCTTCATGACGGATAACAACACAAATGTAGCCAGCTATTGTTTTAGAACAATATCAAAATCTGTAAAGATAAAATTCTTCCAAAAGCTTCAAGTCATATGCTCCAAACATACAACCCTAACAGCCTGATATTCAAGCTACAATATCTCCTGTACGAAGCTTACAACTACTTCCCTTGTCTGATTCATTAAGATCTGATCCTAAAGGCGCAAGATAAATCTACAATATGTACACAGTTCATTAATGTTTTAGTGTTAAGTGCTTAAATACTTGCCTAAAATTTGGGACAGGGTATCCTTGGCTCATACAAAGAATTGCACCTTTGTGCCCAGTATGTAACAGTTTTGATTGAAGCTTATCACCTGCTAGTTTTGGTGCAACACTGTTTGTAGGTTCTGAGAATAGATGAACATTTTTAGACTCAACATCTTCATCATGAGAGAACTATGTTGCCTGAATGTTGAGCAACTGATTTATATGAAAGGAAAGTGTAAAATGTTTTGAAAAACCATCTTCCCAAGTGAAATAATCAACTTCCATGGATGAAATGAAACGTAAGAAAGAAAAATCCATTATTTCAAATTGTGCACTTTTATTATTAGATAGATTAGCGTTGCCATGTTTCAAAAAGAAGAACATGATTAAGCAATATCATTTCAAACTAATCAGTATGTACACTTCATGTTGCAAGTACATTTTTTTAAACAGTTTGTATTACTTATCACAAAATTTCAGAAGCATATTCCACTGCTAGTTTTCTCTTTATTGACCTGTTTGTTATTCAAGTATCCCATATTATCCATCATTCATGATTTGATCCCACATTAAAAATGCTTTATCCTAGCTTTCACATTACTGTTTATTAATAACCTTTATTTCCTGATGTTGTTACACCTTTCTCTGTCATGTCTTCCTTTACTTATCTTCTCCTGAAAATCTAGATTCTTGTTTTTCATTTGAAAAACAGGTATTTGATTCACAATATCATCTGTGAAGCATATTCTGTTGACATAAACTGTTAACAAAGCTTTTCTAGGATTGAACTTTTAAACTCGTCATACCCATTAGCCTTTAATTGTTGTTTGTGCATCAATTCATAATTCTCTTGAACAGGTGGCAGACAATTCTTAAATATTTCATAGATAAGAGTAACAGGTAGTAAATTTTCTAAAGAAAAACACAGGCCATAGGAGGCCATAATATTCCTTACTAATTGTGCAATTGGCCGATTTGAACATTTATGACATTTTCAGATACATGTGGATAACGATCACATGATTTATCACCTCAGATGTGGCACATAAATCAACTTATTGTTCCATACATGAGGCCACATTTTACATAGCCCATATACAACATAACATGTGGATGAAACCATGCTGTGTATAAACTATGCAAAATGTGGCCTTACATATGGAATAATAATCTGATTTACATGCCAAATCTACTATGATAAATCATGTAATGGTTATCTGAACATGCTTGAAAGCAACAAGCATCGAAAAGACAAACATCAAAAACAGCTGACCACACAGTTAATAATGAATATTACAGCCTACATAGACTGTACGAACTTCCAGTATGGTGGAATAACTGTACGTTAACAACTCCTGTTAAGTGCTACAACAAAAAACCAGCCAAAGCTGCAAATTTCACTCAATGACTAGTTTTGGGCCAGGAGACATTTTCAAATCATAGCCGAAATGGTATTTCTGGAAACACAATTTTGACTATCTATCATGATCTGAAAATGGGTCCCAGTCCAAAACTAGCCATCAAGTGAATAAATAAGTTAAATTCCCAGGCCAAAACTAGTCGTGAAGTATATAAAAAAGTGAAATTTATAACTTTGGCTGGCTTTGTGTTCTACTACTATAGACTATGTTTCCATTTACAAAAAAGTTTTTAGAGGTTGTGGCCTCACACGTAAACAAAATAATGAGGAAGTTAACTGATAGGGGAAAGTTTACAGAATCACATAAGACAATTACATGTATCAATTTTTCTTCTTATGGGCAAGACTATTAACGAACTAAATTCCTTTCATCAAAGAAAAATGATGAATGACTTAGTATTAGCAATTGGGCAGAATTTTTCAACATAGTGAATGAAAACAGCTGACCACACAGTTAATAATGAATATTACAGCCTACATAGACTGTACGAACTTCCAGTATGGTGGAATAACTGTACGTTAACAACTCCTGTTAAGTGCTACAACAAAAAACCAGCCAAAGCTGCAAATTTCACTCAATGACTAGTTTTGGGCCAGGAGACATTTTCAAATCATAGCCGAAATGGTATTTCTGGAAACACAATTTTGACTATCTATCATGATCTGAAAATGGGTCCCAGTCCAAAACTAGCCATCAAGTGAATAAATAAGTTAAATTCCCAGGCCAAAACTAGTCGTGAAGTATATAAAAAAGTGAAATTTATAACTTTGGCTGGCTTTGTGTTCTACTACTATAGACTATGTTTCCATTTACAAAAAAGTTTTTAGAGGTTGTGGCCTCACACGTAAACAAAATAATGAGGAAGTTAACTGATAGGGGAAAGTTTACAGAATCACATAAGACAATTACATGTATCAATTTTTCTTCTTATGGGCAAGACTATTAACGAACTAAATTCCTTTCATCAAAGAAAAATGATGAATGACTTAGTATTAGCAATTGGGCAGAATTTTTCAACATAGTGAATGAAAGAAAAAATCTTATAAGACTTGAAACAAAAAAGAAATTGCTGTGAAATAAAAACAAAACAACTACTAAATTACAGGAATTCTTCAATAGTGCCCACTTCCGTACATCTGTGAAACCAAAATCTGCTGCTGGACAACATCCAGTATCATGCTGTGTTCCTCCTCCCTGTGTATTGTAACAAGCTTGGATCACTCTTGGCTTGCTATCCACAATGTGGTAGAGACACTGCTGCTCAAGTCTGCCCACTCACTGACGGCGGCCTTCCTGAGGTCATCCAACGTGTGACGAGGTTTCCTGCAGTGGTGCACTGCCAGTTAAGACAGGCTGCAGGCATGCTCAATCGGGCCTGTGCCTGCAGATATTACCATGTGGCTGATTCTTGTCTCCTGAAGGAGGAGTTCACATGGCATGTAATGCATTGTCATCTTGAAAGTTAATGGTAGGGCTGGAATATTGGCAGAGGGATCATTTCCCAATACTGTATATCCCTCACATTAGCCTCGATAGCAGTGAGCGAAGTATGATATATGGATATCAGCCCAAAATGTGCCTAATCCTACCAGGCCTCCATCACATTCTCCTATGACAATCTGCAGTATCCACACACAGCCTGCAGTCAGTGGTGAAGAGAACCTGATGCTTATTTATTTATCACACGAAATTTTTAAAAGTCACATTTATGAACATAAACTAAGGATAAAATTCATAAAGAAACATCTAGATTACAAATATAGTTAACTGGACTATCCACTCCTCTTCAAGCAGTCATCAAATTGTCCTGTGCAGGCCCTTAGTGAACATGACTGCATTATATGCAGGATTGTCTGCTTTTATGTTCTAAACTCATATTTCAGAGATGTGTTTTAGTTTCCATTTAGACACTGAATCCATACATTTGCCATGCTTGGATCTAACTTGATATTATTTACTTTTTTAAGCATGTATGATCCACAAATGTTGGTTTCCTAGAGCAGAGTTGTTTAATATATATGTAACCTGAGAACAAATTAAAAGGAAGCTGTTGATTGTTTCAATTTTTTCTAAGTCCTATAAGAGGTGCTTGTTGCCTTTGCAGTTATGGTGGAGGTACATGGCTTAGAACTGGTAGCCAGAAGCTGGCAGTGCTATCAATCAAACTTGAAATCATTCTCACAGTGGTATTTAGCTCAGTGTATTTTTTCTTGGTGTAGGGGTTGCAAAGAAAGATTGTCCCATCAGAACCTTGACGGCACTGAGCAGCCCATCACTTATGGTTTCAAAACTCTTTCCACAGCTTCCTACATGGGGTGATGTTCCTCCTCATTACTGACCATAACCCATTGGTTTTATTGTTTGGCCCTGGTTCTGAGCTGCCACATAGAACTGGCCACCAGTTGCAGTGGCTGGCCCTCTTTCTCAGTAACTATTCTTATGGCACTCATTACTGCTCCACCACCAGCATGCCAACGCTGATGCACTTTCACGCTTATCAGTGGAGACCGATCCAGAGTTCGACTGGCAAGAGGCAGGCTCTTGTGTCCACGTTGGATGATGCCTTGCAGAAATCCCTGCCGGATTTTCTGTTGACAGCATGAGAAATCACAACTGCCATGATTGCTAACCAACTTTTCTGGAAAATTGTTTCAGCAATCCAGATGGGTTGGCCAGAACATATCTCATCTGGTGCAAATCCAGCGCTGCATGCTATTTTCTCCTCCGGACTCAATTCAACATTGTCAGATAGTCCCCAAGCTTGCCACACAAGAGCAATGTTGTTGCACAATTGTCTCCCTGGCATTGCATCCTTGCAATCTTCAGTTGCCACATGCAACACACTGGAGTATGACTCACATCAAGACAATGGCACGGTGTCTTTTCTGCTAGCCGGAAATCAATTGTGACATGAAAGAGCTGTTACGGGCTTGTGGGGTTGTGCTCAGAACCCAGCTGCACCACCATGCCAGTTCTCGCCACAGCCGGTCCTGGAGCACTTCTGGAAGAGAGTGCACAGAGATTTCATAGGAAGCATATGGTTGCTCGCAATCAATGCATTGTCGAATTTTCTGTACACAGACAAGATGTCATCCACATTATCAACTGACACTGTCTGTGTGTTGCCCTTTATTTTTATCTCTAAGGGATAAACTAGGACCCTCAGGTCTGATAATCATAGGCAGCTTATGTCACCCGAGTTTGAAGCCTTTTCCATCCACAATGGTAGTCAGCATTTGACTACTACCCCATTTCACATGGTTTCTGATGTGGAGATGGAGCACTTTATGCGTACATTCAAGACCCAGATGAAGAAGTTCATGTGTGCCTCTTTCTGTTGACTTTTCTGGCTACATACTGGGCAACACCAGTCAGTGGGTGAATCCCAGAACAACGTTTGCATTGGCACCATCCACAGCATCCCCTGGATTTGTTGTACCCTGAGTCACATGCCATGGATCGCCATGGTCTGCCACATTTTCCTCTGGGCTGTTTGGGCCCAGTCCTTCAGCCAGTGGCTGGGGTGCCTGCTAGGTATCAAGGTGGGCACACAAAGATCAAAAGTTGTTTGTGGGGAATGCTGGGGGAGCAGCTGACCCATCATGCTAATCAGTTGCACCCATGGCCTGTTGGAGCATTACTGCTACTTCCAGTTGGCTGAGCGCCAGAGTTGATTGCGATGCTGTTCCTGGAGTGAGCTC
The DNA here is from genome assembly GCF_021461385.2 of Schistocerca piceifrons. Lineage (NCBI taxonomy): Eukaryota > Metazoa > Arthropoda > Insecta > Orthoptera > Acrididae > Schistocerca > Schistocerca piceifrons. Next base: position 585,037,074 of record NC_060143.1, read on the forward strand.
CCATTTGTAGCAGCATGCCTCATGTTGCCACCCCCTCTGCTTTCTTCCCTTCACCTGCATCCTCGGGCCCTGGTGTGGCTTGTGCCTCTCTCTGCTATGCTGGAGCCCATGGATTTTGATTCACCCTCCCTTCTGCTACTCTCCCTTTGTTGATGCAGTTTTCCCACTGGCACCAATAGATCCATTGTTGCCACAGACTCTGTGTCCTTCTACCCTTTCAGCGAAGCTGGCAGCATCTGTACTGCCTCCTTCAGCAGTCAGTCCACTATCAGATTCAACGGCAGTCTCTCCAGTTCCACGCCGGAGGTCACGACGCTAGGCTGGCCATTTTTGTTCCCATGCAGCCTTTTCAGGGGTGAGGGATCTAGTATCCCCATCAGCAGACGTCCTGATGGAGATATATGAACAGGCATGGAGTAGCCCAGGAACCTGCCACAGAGAGCACAGGTGCTGGTGTTTACTTGCGAGTGGCAGTAAGAGGAGAAGGGCAGTGCTCCTGCTGAGTTAGACCATTATGGACTTAGCCCAGCATTTGTGCCAAGAGTTGTTGTGAGTTCAATCATTAGCCACCCACACCAGCCGCATGCCAGGTTATTGTAGTGCTTGTATCACCCTGGGTATGGGTGCTCGACTTCTCATAGTTCGATTCACATGGCGTGTTAGTTGTGTTCGTAGGGTTCTGTTGTCCGATTGTTACCAAGTCACTGCCAGCCTGTGAAGTGCCACACCAGTCATGTCGAATAGGGGTGTTGTCACATCTAATGACAATACTAAACTGGAAATGACCCTTTGAGGATTGTTGACCAAGTGAACAATGTGCATTACATAGCTCCACTGAGAAAGGTGGTTCGTTTCAACTCCATTACACAGGTAGCGATTTCCTGTGATCAGAAAGATATTTAGAAAGAAGTTTCTGAAAACCTTTTTTCAGCAGTTTATTATTATTATTATTATTACTACAAAAACAAAAAAAGGCTGTCATCAACCCAGCATTGGTTTGGCATGGTGATGGCATGCCACTGTCTTTCTCTGAACTGACTTCTCCAGACATTTGTACAGGGAGCTGTGGTGCAATATAAACTCCAAAACACAGTGAAACTTGACATTTTCCACATAGTTGAGAGAAGTAATAAGTGACAGATAAAGATCTTAGTACAGGCCGGAAACTGAACCTGAGACCTTCACATCTACAGCCTGGTACTTTAGTAATGAGGCATTGAGCCTATAAATTTACAAATGTGGAAATGAATGGAGAATGTCAAGATATCCAAATTCTTCCTGCACTCATCAAAAATGGTGTAGCATGTCTTGCTATACTAATTCATCATATAATGTAAAGAGCATAATTTTTATTGGGCATTTCTTCTGTCAGAAATAAGATGTTATCGCATTTCCAAAGTCTGATACTGAAATTTCACATGCCCATAAATGTTTTAAGTTGTTCTTAAGTGAAATATGCAAACTAGTGCCTGTAACTGTGTGTGTGTGTGTGTGTGTGTGTGTGTGTGTGTGTGTGTGTGTGTGTGTTTGCACAAGCACTTTTGCAAGGAATTCTCTCAGGACAATTGTTATCACATTCACCAACTTTCCATATCTCTTTACTCTCATTCTCCTGCTGCCTTAAGGGTAACTTACATTGTGATAGTCACCAACACAGTTAATACTTTCTTGCTCACGGCCATTGGCATGGCTGGAATCCAAACGGTGAATAAGCCTAACAAATCCCCTGTAGAAACTAACAAAACCAACTAGTTCAGCTCATCCATGCTGTACACACACACACACACACAAACACACACACACACACACACACATCTGGAGTGTCATATGGCTTTTAAAACTTTACCATGAATGTTAGGCAGATGTCAGGATGCGAATAGTTGCAGACAGTTTTTTCATCTCTTATCAGGGAACAATATTCTTCTTTGTATATCAACTGATAAGTGAGTTACAGATCCCAGTCCACAGTGAATAGTTTATAAGTTTATTTTTCTCTTGTACTACAATAATGGAAATTCCTGCTGTACACACATGCACACACGCACGCGCACACACACACACACACACACACACACACACACACACACACACACACACACACACATAACATGAGGCCATGGGTTTGTGTTTGAGTGTGGTTGAGTGTGGTTGTGTGTGAATGTGTGTACTTTTAGTAAAAAAAGAGCAAGAGCTTGGAAGCTAGCGCAAGTACTGTTTCCTGTTACATGTTTCTGTGCTCCGCACATCAGTCTACTATAAGTCAGCAGCTGCCTTCTCTTGTATTAGTTGTTTGTATTATGTGTTTCTGTGCTCCGCACATCAGTCCACTATAGGTAAGTTGTTGCCTTCTCTTGTATTAGTCAAATATCATTTGGCCTGAGATAATCAGAGTATCATAAGAGAATAATCTGAACATAAGCTCATACGTGGGAGCAACTACTAACAATATTAACACTTTATTTTTAAGGAGAAAGGTACAACGTGCATGAACAGATGTCCTTACAAAGATTTGGAAATGTAAAAGTGTGTACAGGCTCGCAGCTATAACATTGAACACATTGCTTTTTATTGGTGGGCTGACTGAGAATCTAAATATGAACATGACAATGAAAATCAACATGAGGAAAATAAGCTTGGCATCAGCTGGAGCTTTCTTAAAATGTGACAACAGAATGAAGAGTTGAAATTTTACAGAAACATGAACTATTTGTGATACCCCTGAAATCTTAATCTAATTCAATTGCCACAAAAGAAAATCATTTAACTGCTGTGGCTGATTATCCTGAAAAATATAAGAGCAAAGACTTGGTACATACACACTCCTATCATATCGGCACCATTTCTACATGTCAAAGAAACTGACTTGTGTGCAGTTCTATCTATCCATTTGGTATTAAGTTTCTTGACTTTCTGAAGGTTGTGGTCTGCCAGAAAATGATCTCATCAGACCTCAAAGACGAAACCACTTGAGTGACAATACCTTTCTCCTGCTTTTTCAATGTCCACAGAGTTTCTCCAGCTTACAATGCACAGAACTGAAATATGCTAGTCTTGGTCACAAATACAATTTTTATTTATCATCTCATTATTACATGTTTCAGTATAATCTGGTCATCAGATCCCTCAAAAGCAGTATACAGTATCCTGTCACCTCCTACTACATTCTGCAACAGTGGCAGTGCCCAACGAATTATAGTAACTTGTTGAAAACATTTGGAGGCCAATGGCAGAAGAAGGAAAAAAGGTACAGGAGAAAAAGCTTCCTGGATGTTGGTCATACAGTGAAATGCTGCATTCAGCTATGGCACATGTATGATCAAAAATATGGTCAACAGACAGAACTGTGTCTCGTATGAGTTTAAGACCAAGTTTGCTTCACAGCCTGAATCTGTAAGGAATGTTTACACATTTTTAGCTTATGATTTATTAGCAGAAGAAACACTGATTAAAAAGCTTTTTAAATGACATGTATTCCAGCACGACCCGTTCCCAATGGCAGTATTTGTTAACACTATTAATGTGTTTACGTGAACAATCATTTCAATGTATTTGTTTCCTATTATTACAGGTTAGCATATATTTTTATCATCATGATTCCAATTAATATAGGAACAAATTGCAAAGCATAGTCTCTCAGAGGTACAAATAGCAAACTTTAGGTTGTGATTTATAGCAAAAACTACTATAAGGTACTGATTTCACCAGCATTGCATCGGTTGTCTTACCAAAAAAATTGTACGTAAAAGTAAGACTTTTCACATAAAGAAAAATGGTAAGTTGTTTCCTCTGGTAAAGTTAAGCATTATTATAACACCTCCATGTTAAAGTCTCATCAAAGAGATCATGCAAACACTGTTTCAGTGCATTCTGAAAAGCAGATATTAAGAGCAGACAGGTCTTAACTACTGCACAAGTGTGAAGAGCATACATGAATGGATGACATGATTCAATGTTAAAAGTATAATTCCTTATAACCAATTAAACTGTCACACTGGATCCTTATCGGCTGTACACCTGGAGAACCAAACGTAAATCTCATTTCCCAACACATTACAATTAGTACTCAACTTGCCTCAATTTTTTTTAAACCAACAATTAGAAACCTTCATGATGGGTACAGGTCTACACAGTGGCTTTTTATTTTCACTCAGAAATCCTTATTTCTCCTCTTCCTTGTTTTGACCAGATGTTAAATCCCATCTCACTTCTTTCTTTCTTCCTTGTTGAAAAGCTTTCTGGCAGTACGGTATGCACTGCCAATAATGCTGCTTAATTCTGTTAATGAATAAACTGTTTTGTCTATTTTGTCATCATTTACATAATGGATTTTGTTGTTCCTTTGAATCACAATTATCTTTGCCACAATATTAGTACTTCAGATATACATATACTAACTCTCACTTTCCACTGGCACCTAATTACACTGACTATTCCTTTCCAGTCTCTTCAATCTCTTGTCCATTCAGTTACTTAGTCCTCTTTTAACGTGTCTCCTTTTCTCTTTCGAGTTTCCAAACCACAGTGTGCACCATATGAGTTTCAATCATTATTCTTGAAATCAGCATAAATATACAACAAGCACCTATTGATACATTAAGTGCCTTTTATACCTACACCACAATGCAGTTGAGGAGTAGAAGTCAGAAATGAAATCCCATTTCAGTACAGTTAGCCCTTAATGAATATATTGGATGACTGGTAATTTTTTTGAGTGTGAATAGTATTCATATGTGAATTGTCATAAAAACTAATGCTTTGCTAAATAATAAATTACATGAAATCATGTTATTCATTGCATAACTAATCTGAATAACATAAAAAGCACAAGGCAACAAGGCATTAAGTAAATCAAAGGTTATTAAAATGACTGTAGGCAAACTTAGTAGGATAACACTCTAGTCCACGAGTTCTGAATTTCTCCCCAGACTGTAGAAATAATATTAAAGAAGAAACCACAGAATAAATTAACAACTCTTCTATGCACTTAAAATTTTTAAATGTTAATTACAGTATTTCTTTTTACTTGAAGTAGTACAGTCTTCTCCAAATGGAAAAAATGAACCCACAACTTCTCCAGTAGCCCACCACCATTTTGTTTCTTAGAACATTACACAGAGCTTTCATAGGCACATTCAAAACACTGTACAATCCTCTGCGAGAGAGCAGGAATGACCTCTGTATGAAATATGCAAGACTGATTCACCTTCAAAGCAATTCCCCAGTCTCACAAAAACAAAATGATCACATAATCCAAAGTTACAAACTACATGTAACACAGATAAAACTGATACACTCATTTCAATACAAACCATGGTAGTCATAGCAATGTAGTGAAATGCTACTGAATAACCTTGCACAGAGGGCATAAGAGGAAACAAAGAGAGAGGATAGAGTGTTTAGGCCATTTTTGGGTAATTTTTCTTGTATCACCAAAGGAGTCTTAATTTATGAAAACTGGAATCCAAGGACAGGCTCTTAATACTGCTATCAGTATTGTGATAGGCTCTTCAATGAATACGGGCCTTTTATCTGCCTACTATGCAGTACAATATCAAAGGAAGCTAAAAAATCTCGAAGGCTCCCACACAACTCTCTCATCTGTTAACCCAAGGAAAAGTGTTACTTAAGTTCATACTTCATGGATCACTAGCATGATAAATCATAATGATGTGGAATGTGTCAGTTTACATACACACTGCAAGTTAATTTTTAAATGTGGTTACACGTTGAACATTTATAACTGTTCTAGAGACAACCTCAACGTTGAGTAATAATTATGCACGTTATCGTCCTTTTTGAAATGCAACAGATTATTAAAAAACTTAATAAGGGAATAAATATGTTGTGAAACAATATTCAGAATGCACAACTCCTTAAACAGATGTCTACAAGATGATCATGGGTGTGCACCACATATTACTCTTACAGCACATTTTTGAGAAATGAAGACTTTCTTTCTTAAAGATAAGTTAACCCAGAACACAATTCCATATGGCATTATTGAATGAAAATATGAGAAATATGTCACCTCACTGATTTGTCTCTCTCCAAGATTTGCAACAATTCTAAGTGCAAATGTGGCAGAATTATGTTGTTTTACGAGTTACCAAATGAGCTTTTTCTAGTTTAAATACTCATCAATAGGAACACCTATGAATTTTGATGTTTTCAACCTATTTATTATTTCCTTCCAATTGAGCGTGAGACCTTTCACAGAAAACCAGACAGTGACACTTTTAAGAACATTGCTTACATTTCTTCTGCTTCTCTATGAATGCTTGTATTGATTACAATACTGGTGTCATTTACAAAAAGAACTAATCCTGTTTGTTGTATACTAGATGGAAGATCATTTAAATATACAAGGAACAATTGTGGAGCTAAGGTTGAGCCATAGGGAAACCCGTATGTGATTTCTCCTCAGTCAAAATAATGTCTGCAGACTATATTGGTTGAATTACTAAGCATTTATTTCTGTATTCTTTTGGTTATATACGACATTACCTACTGGTTGTCTATACCCTCAATCCTATAAAAATTCAATTTATCTATGAATCACACAGTCGATTGCTTTTCATAGTTTGCAGGAAATACCAACAAGTACTATTTTATTATTTAATCCTTGTAAAATTTTGTGAGTGAACATGTGAATGGCATTCTCAGAAGAACAATTTTTCTGCACTCCACAAACTGTGATTTGCTGAAGATACTATCATTGTTCACACAAGATACTATTCTAGAGTGCATCACTTTCTCAAAAATTTTGGAAAATGATGTCAACAGTGAAACATGTTGGTACTTATTGACATCTATCCTATCACCTGTCTCATAGAGGAGTTTGACAATGGCATATTCCAATCTCACTTGAAAAATGTCTTGAGTTAGTGATGCATTACATATTTTAGATAAGATCGGGCTATTATTTGGGAGCAGATCTCAGTAATCTAATGGAAACACTGTCAAAACCAGATGAGCATTTATTTTTGAGAGAATGTAAATTTTTCTTAATGTCAGAATGAGAAGTTGGTGATGATTCATATGATTGAAGACTTTGACAGTTGCTTTTTCAACATACTGCTGTGATTTCTGTCTTGAAAAGTCTGTCCTAATACTTTCTACTATATTCAAGAAAAGATTACTGAATACTTTTTGTACCTGTGAGTCATCATTTATAGCCCTCCCATTCAGTTAAACTGTGATGTTATCCTGTTCTGTGGCTAGTTGTCCTGTTTCTCATTTCACTACATACTATATAGCCTAAGTCTGCTGTTGGATTTACTAATTTAAGATTTTTGTTAGCATCTATTTCATTATAAATTGTATCCCAGGTCATCTCTTGTAAACTATTCTTAAAAACATTTGTCTTTATCATTAATTATTCTAACTGATTTCCACTGAGGAATATTCATACTCTAAGGCACCATGTTATTTTTTTAACTAACAGTGCATCATGATCAGAGAGAACATCTGTTATTGGGTAAACAGTTATTTTCTTGCTTTGAGCTTCACCAAAGAAAACATTGTCAATTAGGGTCCTACTGCCTTGATACACCCATGTTGGAAAGTTAATTACTGAGATCAGATTGTAGGATCCAAATACTGTTTAGTTCTTGTTTCCTTTCAGAATGCTTTACAAAATCTACACTGGAGTCACAACAGACTGTTAACTGTTTGCTGCTCTCTAACAGATAGCATAATAAGGAATCAAAACCTTTATAAACAATTCAAAATTTCCCAGTGGGGATTTATACACAATTATAATTAAAAGTGAACTATTTTTTAGCACTTCTATGTGCTGAGTACTACAAAATATGTAACAATGCCTCTTTTGCCCATATTAGTTCTGTATGAGTAAGCTGCTAGGGCATAATCTCTTATGTGTGGTTACATCTGGTTATGTGATGCTCATATAGGCACAGGATGTGATCTTCTCAGAGCTCTCTAAATCTTCCAAATAGACAAGAAGCTCTTTTACCTTATTCTTCAGTCACCTAATATTTTGATGAAATAAGCTAACCTTACTTTCTGTGCATTCTTCAGGACTTTGTGAGGCTCTTCTTTCAAAACATAGTGCCTGAATACTGATTCTAATCTTAAAAAAAAAGGCACCTCTCTGACATCAGTAGTAACAGAGATCTTGCCGTGGGTAACAGTGGCCCTCCATAGATTTTCTGCAAGTGCTCAGCCAACCTATCTTTCCCTCTCGTATTCAGGTGAAGGCCACGTCTGGAACATACCCATCTCCCAATTGTAAAAACAGGTGCTGCACTCATATGAGATTTCATTCCAATCAGCAGCAGCCTGCTAAGCTGTGTTCACATGGTTCACAGCAATGTTGACCCAGGGCTGATCATGACACTTCAGAACCTCCACAAAACACATTTCTGTGTGTAGTTGCTACTCATATTTCATCTAGGGCACCCCTAATGCTGTAATTATTGTTCTTATCCAGGCTGTTTCCCACTCCACCTGCTACAGTAACCTGATCCTCTTTGTTAAAATCTTTGCACATATACCCTGTGTCCTCTGTCACCTGGCTGAGACTGGCATTTGGCTTCACAATACTTGTGGCCTGGTACCCGGTTCCTAATTGGTCCTGTACCACCTGGCATACACTCCTCCCATGGCTACTACCTACATCTACATCTATATGGTTACTCTGCAATTCACACTTGAGTGCCTGGCAGAGGGTTCATCCAACCACTTTCATACTACTTCTCTACCATTCCGCTCTCAAATGGCGCGTGGGAAAAAGGAACACCTAAGTCTTTCCGTTCAAGCTCTGATTTCTCTTATTTTATTATGATAATCATTTCTCCCTACGTAGGTGGGTGTCAACAAAATATTTCTGCATTCGGAAGAGAAAGCTGGTGATTGAAATTTCATAAATAGATCTCTCCACAAAGAAAACCGTCTATGTTTCAGTGACTGCCACCCCAATTCGCGTACCATATCAGTGACACTCTCACCCATATTGCGTGACAACACGAAATGAGCTGCCCTTCTTTGCACTTTTTCGATGTCCTCCGTCAATCCTACCTGGTAAGGATCCCACATCGTGCAGCAATATTGCAGCAGAGAGCGGACAAGTGTAATGTAGGTTGTCTCTTTAGTGGGTTTGTCGCATCTTCTAAGTGTTCTGCCAACAAAGCGCAGTCTTTGTTTTGCCTTCCTCACAATATTATCTATGCAGTCTTTCCAATTTCAGTTGCTCATAATAGTAATTCCTAGGTATTCAGTCGAATTGACAGGCTTTAGATTTGTGCAATTTATCGTATACCCAAAATTTATCGGATTTCTTTTATTAGCCTAGTGGATGAGCTCATACTTTTCTTTGTTTGGTGCCAATTGACCCTTTTTGTACCATACAGAAATTCTCTCTAGATCATTTTGTAATTGGAATTGATCGTCTGGTGATTTTACTAGATGGTAAATTACAGTGTCATCTGCAAACAATCTAAAGGGGCTGCTCAGATTATCACCTAGATCATTTATGTAAATCAGGAACAGCAGAGGGCCTATGACACTACCTTGCGGAATGCTACATATCACTACTGTTCTGCTCGATGATTTACTACGAACTGTGACCTCTCTCAGAGGAACTCACAAACCCAGTCACACAGCGGAGACGATACTCTACATGTACGCAATTTGAATAATAGTCTCTTGTGAGGATCGGTATCCAAAGCCTTCTGGAAATCTAGGAATATGGAATCGATCTGAGATCCCTTCTCAACAGTACTCATTACTTCATGGGAATAAAGAGCTAGCTGTTTTGCACAAGAACGATATTTTCTGAATCCGTGTTGGTTATGTATCAATAAGTCATTTACTTCTAGGTGATTCATAATGTTTGAGTACAGTATATGCTCCAAAATCCTACTGCAAATTGAGGTCAGTGATATGGGTCTGTAATTCAATGGGTTACTCCTATTTCCTTTCCTGAATATTGGTGTGACCTGCGCTACTTTCCAGTGTTTAAGAACAGGCCTTTCATCAAGTGAGCAGTTGTATATGATTCCTAAGAACGGCACAATTGTGTCGACATACTCTGAAAGGAACCTGATTGGTATACCATCTGGACCAGAAGATGCCTTTTTTAAGTGATTTGAGTTGTTTCGCAACACTTAAGATATCTTCTTTTATGTCACTCATGTTAACAGCTGTTCTGGTTTCGAATTCTGGAATATTTGCTTCATATTCTTTCGTGAAGGAATTACGGAAAACTGTATTTCGCAACTCCGCTTTAGTGGCACCATCATCGGTAACATTTCCATCACTATCACGCAGTGACAGTATTGACTGTTCTTTTGCCACTGGTGTACATCACATACGACCAGAATCTCTTTGGGTTTTCTACCATATTTTGAAACAATGTTTCATTGTGGAAGCTATTAAAAGCATCTCACATTGACGTCCATGCTAAATTTCAAGCTTCCGTGAACCTTAGCCAGTCTTGGGGATTTTGCGTTCTTCTGAATTTGGCATCCTTTTTTCATTGCTTCTGCAACAGTGTTCTGATGCGTTTTGTGTACCATGGTGGATCAGTCTCGTCTCTTATTAACTTATGCGGTACGAATCTATCTATTGCTGTCAATACCGTATCTTTGAATTTGAGCCATATTTGGTCTACACTTACATAATTAGCTTGGAAGGAATGGAGACTTTCTCTTAGGAAGACATCAAGCAAATTTTTATCTGCTGTTTTAAATAGATATAATTTGCATTTATTTTTAGTGGTTTTGGTTGATATGGTTTTGAGCCTCGCTACAATGACCTTAAGTTCACTAATCCCTGTATCCGTCATGATGCTCTCTATTAGCTCAGGATTATTTGTGGCTAAGAGGTCAAGTGTGTTCTTCCAACCATTTACAATTTGTGTGGACTCATGAACTAATTGTTCAAAGTAATTCTCAGAGAAAGCATTTAGTACTATTTCGGAAGATGTTTTCTGTCTACCGCCGGCTTTGAACATGTATTTTTGCCAACAAATCGAGGGTAGATTGAAGTCTCCGCAGCGAGACATTTCTTCCTACTCACTTTTGACACTGACTTACACTTGGTTCCTTTGCTAGAAGTTTGCTGCACCCTACTGTGACCTACAGAATTTGAAGCAAAGAGGGGGGGACACATCTTCATATGTTACATGTGACCATTTTCCTAGCTGAAAGTTGTATACAAATCCAGTGCATTTTTCACATCCTCATATAGAAAAACTGTGCAAAAAAACACACACAAAACTTAGAGACCTGCACTGGTTTCTTCAACAGTTGAAAACTTTAATTACTTCAACATTTGCATCAAATTAAAGAACATTTACATGCAAATATAAATTACTATCACAATAAAAGAAAAAATTTAAATTGTGCAGATTTGTTTCCTCTGAGCAAATCAGTGCCAATTTTAACAACTTTTACATATGATAACAATTTTTTTATTTACATGAATAATATAAAAAAATCTCATTTTGACACTACATTTTATTTTGAGTTCCATTATATGCTTAAATCTGGTTACAGTTCCATTATATGGATAAGTTGAAATAGTTTTTAAAACTGACAGAGTGTGCTGCTCTGTCAGAGGTCAAACTCTATGGAAACAGTTGTCTTAAATGAATTTTGCTTGACATTTTATGATTTTTTTTCTTTATTGATAGTAGGTATTACTAAATAGTTTCCTGTGTTCAAAATTTCAGAACACCAAAATAGTTTTTAATCCTTATTTCCTTATATAAAACAAAAAAGTACAATGGAACCCAAATCTGAAGCAACTGCATGAAATGTTTGCTGAGCCCTTTTAAATGTTAAATTAAGTTTTGTTTATCTGCATGAGCTGGCTAAACAACGAAAGAAAGCTGAATGTGAAACTGAAAAAAGCAATACAAAGAATATAATCCCAGGACTTACACTTGCTACTTGCTTTAGAAGAATGAAGCTGTCAGTAACTACAGGGTGCCTGGGAAGTTGAGCATTTCAACATCTTGCCATCAGAACTTACATTACGATTATATAAATATTTCTCATTTTCGTTCTCAATTTATATTCTACCAAAGTCTGTCTGTTAATGGTTCAGAGCTGCCACCTATTTAAGTCCATTCTCAGTCAAAGGACCAGTGGATTAAGCTCTGTAAAATGCAGACAAAAAAGAAATATCACAAGTTGTTTAAACAGAGAAATTAAATCAAAACGTCATTTCACTATCATGCTTTTCAGCCATAACTTCGCATGATTATTCTCAATGACACAACATAATAAATACTTTTACTTAACAGAGCTACAGCTGTGATCAATAGAAAAGGATACTTCAGTGAATTTAAAATATTTCATATCAAATGTAGGCCATGATCAGTAATTTCAGCAGAGTGAGTAAATAACTCCAGTATTAAAAATTGGTGGGCATGGACAACTAAAACTCAAGAAGCTGGAGAAAAAAACACACACACCTTCAACATCGCAGAGCGTCAGCAATCGTTGGTTAATATATTAAAAAACTAGAAACCCGCCTCAATTGCGAAAAAAGCACCTAGTGTAAATCTAGGTTTCGGCGTAGATAACTACACCTTCTTCAGAACAATAAAACCCAAAAGTGCCTAAGAAGACTTTTGTCAATGATTAAAAGAACACCATAGCTATACATTTATAAACGAAAAAAAAAGAAAACACAAACAGTACATATGTACAAAGTCTAAACCACTACTTAACTTAATGGTGTACGCTCCACCTCACACCGGCCTATGTTCAATGGGCCATGACCAGCCATAAACTGCCAATTTTTAATTAAAAAAAATTAACCTGCTTCTTACATGCCAGCAAAATATCAGCCATAAAGCTTTAGTCATGCAAAATTTTCAGTTTCCACTAAATCGAATGAGTCCAAAATTACAAAACTAAAATATTTACTATCAAGGAATCCAAGGATGCTGATAGTGCAATTAGTTATTTGTTCTTGCATCTTATAGCAACTGGATCTCTCCTTCTACAGCACTTTGATGCATCCTCATGTTCTGCACCCCACAGAAATACAGAAGCAATACTGTCCTTTCAGATCAGGCTTTTAAAAAAGTGTTGTGCTCAATATACAAAACCATGAATTACATTTTTAACATGGGAAATGATAGTGAAGCATTTGCAAGTTTTCTTTTTGTTCGCTGTGAAGAAATTATTTGGACAGTGCAGACCAATGCCACACAGCTACACATGAAGTGGATAACAAATAATATTCTGTAACTACACAATCTCTTACCTCATACGTGGGGCTGGGAAACCCTGAGATTCACATAATAATGCCATATCCAATCCCACAAACCACTTTTTCCTATGTAAACCATCACCAGTGATTTTTGGGGAAGTGTGCCCTGTCGGTTCTGTAAACCAGTTCACACATAGAAATTTGTCGGTAATGACACTGATGCTTGTTTACTTTTTGTTTCTTTTAATGAAAAGATTTTATTAAAAAGTAAATGGAGAACTAAAGTTTCCAAAAATGATTTTGGGATCCAGTGATATGGGTGTATTATTTAGATAGAGCTTTTAAAGAAACAGCATCAAAAGGTGAGACAAATTGCTTGTTATTATTTGGATCACTCTGGTCAAAAGTCCATAACAACTGACAATCAGAAGGTGGAAAATTCTCCCTGTTGTATCCAACAAGACAACAAAACAAGTTGCAGAGAACAGTAATATTCTCTTAATCACTTATTTGAGGAGACTATGTGACACTACAGCCATAAGCTGTCACAGATTAATTTTTATAGTAGAACAGCAATAGCTCTGGAAGTCTAACTGTTATACTTAAAATAACCGTTAATAACAAACAAAAAGTTGAAGACCAGCACCTGTAAATGAAAGGTATTTGGTGCAAAGGTACACTGGAAAGCTTAGTGGCAGCTGCAGCAGAGTTGACAGACTATGACTGATGAAGTGGGGATATTAACCTTTTTATGGGGGAGGGAGGGTGGTGAGGGGGTGCAAGGTTTCTTGATTGTGGTAGTATGGAGTGGAAAAGACACGTGAGACAATTAATCAGTAGAACAGTAGTGAGTAGTGGGAGAAGGGACAGGCAGCAGGTGGCTCTCAATTGCAATACCAGTACCTGATTACCAATACAAGGCTGCACTGTACAGCAGCTTGTAGAGTACATATACTGAAATACACACACGCGCGCGCGCGCGCGTGAAAGTCAAATTTTAATCGATATGCAGTAAACTGGCTGTAGAAGTGGATATAATACACTAGGCGATTAGCAAATCATGAATGAATCTGTAACCTGGAATATTACCTAGCATTCACAAATTATGAGAAAACTTTGAATTCAGTGCCATCAAGCTTTCTACCCATTATGTGAGAAATAACGCATTTGATTAAACCCATGTTAGATTACTGAATATTGTGTTCATCAACAGTACAATGTCCTTAGACTTCTTCAGAACTGATACAAGAGTTGGAAAAGGAAGTGCCACATCACTAAATCTATTCTTCAGCAGCTGCAGAGGAAGTAGGGGGAGAAAAGGTGCATACTTCCATTATTAGAACACACACCACCTATGTTCTGTGAATGGCATTGTACTGCTTGTTTATAGGTCAGTTAATTCTCAATAACAAATGGAAGACATCAACACTAAAAGTAGAAAAGTAGGTCTGAAAATCTATTACAATACAATCAATGTAACATATAATCAGCACATCAAAATGAATAATGCAGGAATTAACAAAGCTGAATACAGTGACTGGGCAGACAGTAAAAAGAAGAAATAGAACAGTGAGACTGTTTTGGAGCATGTTTGATGAACTAACTGAAGTTTTTAAACTAAAGTTTCCAATAGGTCTGAAAATTTAAGTATGCAATCAGGGTGTATTCCAGTTTTGACTTAAAAGCAGTGAGTGTAGGCTTTCAATGCAAAAACCATTCATAACCTAATGGTTGATCATTGCGCAACAAAGTGAAGCTAGCAGCAAAAGAAAAGCAAACACATGGATTACACAATAAACTGGAGGCTAATTTGAGACAGTAATGAGTTGGTTTACATTTTTCAATACCCCATGGATAATATTTGTGACATTCTCACAATGATGTAGAAAGTTATCAAAACTAGACATATTCATTATCAGAGAGCTTCCACAATTGTTACTTTTATAAAATGGTCCAAATTCAGTCTCCAGATTACTTTCCTAGGACAGCTTGTTAATTCAAAAATGGGAGTAGACTAATATTTTTATGCCTCTTCTACTCCTCTCTGTGCAGGACTAACATTAAGTTGTGGATAGTGGCTACTATTTTTGTTCTTAGTGTTATATTTATGAAGCCAATTATTGTCAAATTGTATGTTATTCTTCACGACAAACTTCATAAGATGGTAAATTTATTATGAGGTTTTGGTTAGTATGCATAATTTTTTAAACAGTTGCCTACATGAGGTTTGGGGAGGGACCAGATATTGTCATTACAGCATGTTTATGTGCAATGAATACTGCGTGTCTATGCCTGGTACTGCCCCACAGAATTATTTCATATGACAACTACGCTAGTGAGTGGTTCATGGTGTGGGTTCCTGTAGTCATGTCCTATTCATGAACCACGGGCAACATATGAGTGGCCAAGTAAGTGGTCCCGACAGTCGGGATACCAGTTACTTTGGAATAAGGCTGGGCATCTCGGACATATTCTGAGTCGTGGTCACCTTTGTGCTCATACGGCAAAGACTACCAAATCCACCGGTTAGTCCCTCAACCGTTAGGGGTAAAACTCAATGGGACTTAAACATGGAAACAGAAAAGATTGTAACAACTACAGAGGTATCTCTTTAATCAGCGTTGTGGGTAAAATCTTCTCAGGTATTGTTGAAAGGAAAGTGCGAGTATTAGTTGAGGACCAATTGGATGAAAATCAGTGTGGGTTTAGGCCTCTTAGAGGTTGTCAGGACCAGAGCTTTAGCTTACGGTAAATAATGGAGAAGTGTTATGAGTGGAGCAGGGAATTGTATCTATGCTTTATAGATCTAGAAAAGGCATATGACCGGGTTCCTAGGAGGAAGTTATTGTCCGTTCTATGAAATTATGGAATAGGAGGCAAACTTTTGCAAGCAATTAAAGGTCTTTACATGGATAGTCAGGCAGCAGTTAGAGTTGACAGTAAATTGAGTTCATGGTTCAGAGTAGTTTCAGTGGTAAGACAAGGCTGCAACCTGTCTCCACTGTTGTTCATATTATTTATGGATCATATGTTGAAAACAATGGACTGGCTGGGTGAGATCAAGATATGTGAACACAAAATAACCAGTCTTGCATATGCGGATGACTTAGTTGTGATGGCAGATTCGATTGAAAGTTTGCAAAGTGATATTTCAGAGCTAGATCAGAAATGTAAGGACTATGGTATGAAGATTAGCATCTCCAAAACGAAAGTAATGTCAGTGGGAAAGAAATATAAACGGATTGAGTGCCAAATAGGAGGAACAAAGTTAGAACAGGTGGACGGTTTCAAGTACTTAGGTTGCATATTCTCATAGGATGGCAACATAGTGAAAGAACTGGAAGCAAGGTGTAGCAAAGCTAATGCAGTGAGCGCTCAGCTACGATCTACTCTCTTCTGCAAGAAGGAAGTCAGTACCAAGACTAAGTTATCTGTGCACCGTTCAATCTTTTGACCAACTTTGTTGTATGGGAGCAAAAGCTGGGTGGATTCAGGTTACCTTATCAACAAGGTTGAGGCTACGGATATAAAAGTAGCTAGGATGATTGCAGGTACTAGTAGATGGGAACAATGGCAGGAGGGTGTCCACAATGAGGAAATCAAAGAAAAACTGGGAATGAACTCTATAGATGTAGCAGTCAGGATGAACAGGCTTAGATGGTGGGGTCATGTTACACGCATGGGAGAAGCAAGGTTACCCAAGAGACTCATGGGTTCAGCAGTAGAGGGTAGGAGGAGTCGGGGCAGACCAAGGAGAAGGTACCTGGATTCGGTTAAGAATGATTTTGAAGTAATAGGTTTAACATCAGAAGAGGCACCAATGTTAGCACTGAATAGGGGATCATGGAGGAATTTTATAAGGGGGCTATGCTCCAGACTGAACGCTGAAAGGCATAATCAGTCTTAAATGATAATGATGATGATGATGACAACTACGCTATATCCCAAGAGATGAGAAAAGTCTGGGAATAGTTAAATATAGTTGAAGAACACAATGCATCGAGAAGTCTGGAGATGGCTTGTATCCAGCACTGGATGTCAAGTTGTTGATCATGTGTTGTATATGCATGCTAGGAGAAAAGCAAAAGCTTGAAACATAGGATGACTTTATGTTCTTTTAGATTGCCAGCTATCTTTCATTTTCTGGAAAGTGGTTACCTGCCCTCAATGTTATATTATTATTCCATCATGAAATTACCATTATCATAATGAATTCCAGGTTGTCACAGTTTGGTGCTAACACTCAATTCATTCAGTTTCTATTCACTGGCTTTCAAAACTGTCAGTTTAAAAAAAAATAACATTTATAGTTCCTTAAGCTTACAGCACGATCAACTACAGTTTATAAAATCTGATATTAACACCTGTGACTGCACCACTTGTAGTAACATATTGCATTAATTTTGCATACTATGTGTACAACACACTGCAATATAAACCATAAGTAAAGAAAATAATGAAAATATACTATGAGGAACAAAGAGTTCAAGTTATACAAATAACAGAGAAATCCATCCACAAGTTTTAAATTTCTGGCAGCTGAGTGAAATAGACGTTAGTGTCACTGGCATTGAAAAACAACAGAAATCACTGACATTAAACAAAGCTCTAGGGTTTGATGGATCACATTCTACACAGAAATTGCAGCTGAGTTAACCCCTCTACTAATCATAATATACCATAGGTCCCTTGAACAATAAAGAGAACTGGAAGAAAATATGAGTCACACCCATCTACAAGAAGGCTAGCAGAAGTGTACTCAAATGGGAATTTCTGGAAGGAAGGTGACATTCTTGTTGAAGAACACTATCGAGAAAACTTAGAGAACCTGCATTTGAAGCTGACCGCAGAACACTTCTGTTGCCTCCAACATACAATAGCTGGAAGGTGTCACAATGTGACACCATAACAGAAGGCGAAGTAGCAATGGTCACTCCATGGTATACGATGTCTGTAAAGAAACAGCGATATTGAATAACAAGTGTAAAACAAAGGATTAGGTGATAGATATAGAAATGCTAAATCAAATGTGTCTCACATTCGAAAGGGCAATGTATGAAACATTCCTGGACTATGAAACCAAAATGTTACGGAAACAGCTTTACAAAACCCAAAGAAATACTCTTCATATCTAAGGGCTCTCTCTGCACCGAAGTCAGCGTTCTGACACTCATGGGTGACAC
This sequence comes from Schistocerca piceifrons, assembly GCF_021461385.2. Taxonomy (NCBI): domain Eukaryota; kingdom Metazoa; phylum Arthropoda; class Insecta; order Orthoptera; family Acrididae; genus Schistocerca; species Schistocerca piceifrons. Next base: position 585,055,445 of record NC_060143.1, read on the forward strand.
AGGAACCAAAATTAAGGGTAGCAAAGTGAAAGCAATAATGCTGAACTCCATTTTTAACTGCTTCCTTACAAAGGAAAATCCTAAATATGGCCCCACTGTAATTCTCATACCACAAAAGAATGACTGAAATCGATGTTAGTGACTGTAATTCTCATACCACAAAAGAATGACTGAAATCGATGTTAGTGTCACTGGCACTGAAAAACAACAGAAATCACTGACATTAAATAGAGCTCCAGAGTTTGATGGATCACATTCTACACAGAATTTGCAGCTGATTTAGCCCCTCTATTAATCATAATATACTGCAGGTCCCTTGAATGGTAAACAGTGTCCAGTAACTGGAAGAAAGCACGGGTCACATCTATCTACAAGAAGGGTAATAGAAGTGACCCACAAAACTGCATCTGATATCATATCCTTGACAACTACTTATCGTAGAATCTTACAACTTGTTCTGTATTCAGATGTAATGAGGTATCTCAAACAGAATGACCTCCACCATGTCAGCCACTATGGAATCTACAAAAATTGGCCATGCGAAAGACATCCTGAAAGCCAAGGATCGAGGCAGTCATGTACATACTCCACTTCCAAAAAGCATTTGCCTCAGTACTACACCAACATTTATTAATGAAAATACAATCATATGATGTATCATGCAAAAGTTGCCAATGGATTGAGGATTTCTTAAATAGTGTGTCATCAACAAATGTATGAGTAACTTCATGTGTGTCCCAAGAAAGTATGCTGGGACTCTTGCTATGCATGTTGTATACTAATGGTCTGGTATACAATATTAATAGTAACAGTTATCTAGAGCCAAGTACTGTCTGATAAAACCTGCACAAAAATTCATTGATAAAATTGTAATTGGTGGAGGAAAGATAACTGGCGCACAGGGTTCAAACATTCTCGAATGTAAAACTGCGCATTTCACAAGACAAAAAACATTGTATATATGTCTACAATATCAATGAATCACAGTTGGGATCAGTAAACTCATAGAAACACCTGGGTGTAACAAATTTTAAGGATATGAAATTGAAAGCTAACATATGCTTAGTCAAAGGAAAAGCTTGTGGCTGACTTCAGTTCATTGTCAAGAGAGTGAGAAAAGGTGATTAGCCTAAAAGGAGATTGCTTACCGAACATTAGTGCGACCCATCCTAGAATATTCGCTGAAGTGTATGGGACCTATACAAAAGAGGACTAATAGGGGATATAATAAGTGCATAAAAAGAAGGGCCGTACAAATGGTGACACATTTGGCTGACACTTGAGAGAACATTAGAGATGTTAAAATTGAGCAGGCATACATCAGAAGACAGCCCAAACTATCTAGCAAAAGCACATTTACTAAATTTCATGAACCACCTACAAGTGAGAAATCTAGGAATAGAAAACAACCTCCTACATCTATACTCTGCAAGCTACATTATTGTGTGTGGCAGACAGTACTTTGGGTATCCCTATTATTATTGCTCCCCTCCCCATTCTATTCATGAATGGTACATGGAAAGAATGACTGTCAATAAACCTCCTTGTGGGCTTAATCTATATAATTTCCTCTTTGTAGCCGTTTTGAGTGCCAAATGTTGGAGTTCATATTACATTTCCTGACACTTCCTGAAACCTACACTATCAGAATTTCAACAGCAGACATCTGTGATACACAATGCCATTCTTGTATCATCTGGCAGTTAGGTTTGCTGAACATATCCATAACACCCTCAGACTTCATTCCTTTTGTTTCATGGGTAGTCGCTAATCACTTTTCTGCTGTACCTTTGACAGCCCTCAATGTAGCCGTATGTCTTTCTTAAATCAAGAGACAGAGTTGAAATTTCAAAATGTCAAACATTTCTCTGATAATGCTTTCAGTATATAGAACTTTTCTTCTGTCTTGACACTGTATGAGCTTCCATATTTTGGTTGCAGTTTTATAATTTTTAGAAATAAAGAAAGGCAGGCATAAAGGTTCCAAAGAAAATTGCAGTGATGGAAAAAAAAAACCTGATGGACCTCAGTTTAAAATCTATTAGCATTTGTCTTCTTATTTCCTTTCTTTCTTTCTCTGTATTACATAAATATCATTACAGCAGTCTTTCTAAATGAAACTGCACACAACTTACATTTATAAACACTCGTCAATAAGCCTTGGCAGGTAGTAATTTTAATATTTTCAACATTTTGAGGCCCTATCCGCAACTGTATAAATATTAATTTTAAATTAACAACAGCCTCAGTTGCAATGTTTACCTAGGTTTACCTCGGTTTCAGTTGGAATAATCCAACCTTCTTCAGAATAAAAGGAACTACGATTTGTCCATAATGAACAACGTCAAAAACTAAAAACTATAATATAGTAAAACATCGTCAAATTGCTGTTTCCCAGATAAGTTATTGCAATGTGACAATGTATTACTATATTATAGTCTTTAGTTTTTGACACTGTCCATTACGGACAAATTGAAGTTCCTTTTATTCTGAAGAAGGTTGGGTTATCCCAACTGAAACCTAAGTAAATCTAGGTAAACATTGCAACTGAGGCTGTTGTTAATTTAAAATTAATCTTCAATAAGTGTAAAATATGGTTTATCTCCATAAGACCGTAAACAAAACAACTGCAAGTTCAGGTTGGAATATCTACAATTTTGAAAAGGATAGGTTGCTACTCACCATAAAGATGATAGGTTGAGGTGCAGACAGGCACAATGAAAAGACTGTTACACACTAAGCTTTCAGCCAAAGCCTTCTTCAGAAAAAAGGAAAACACACACAAACACACACACTCACACAAGCAGGTACACTTAATGTATACATGACCACTATCTTCTGCCGCTTCAGTCTGATTTAGACTGTACATGAAGTCATAGTAATAAACATTTAAAATAAATATTGTGACTGCAGTGTTTATATTGTTTTTAGACAGCTTAAAATGGTATGATAACAAAACTCTCTGTGGTTGATGCAGAGAGATCACAAAATATATAATTTCTTCAGAAGGTCATTACTTACCACCATTTCATGCATAATACTAGCAATTTCATCTTACCTAAATACTGGAGTAGGGAAACCCTGACCAGGACACAGAAGAACGGCAGGTAAGTGTGCTACTATGCTGTTACCCTCAAAACGCTCTTTCAGTACTCTAGGTCTTATGTTGCCATTCGGTTCTGAAATTTCACAATTCTGCCACTCAGTGATGTCAGTGCTTTTATTAGGTAAGATACCCCTTAACAAATGAGACTTTTCTTTGAAACATATTTTGAAATTACTTTATGATTGGGCTACAAGAGGAAATGAATATGACTACATAATACAAAAGATACCTGTTTACAGCAGTTAATAAAAGGATAACTGTTTAATTAGAAAATGTGTGTGTGTGTGTGTGTGTGTGTGTGTGTGTGTGTGTGTGTGTGTGTGTGTGTGTGTGAACAATTACCTAAAAATTGGTAGTGGATATCCAGAAACTTCACATAAAATTACTGCCACATTTGTTAATGGTATCTCCATAACTAAGCTTCCTTCAATTTTTCTTCCTGGGTGCCGTGGAGGGATATTGTTGTTGGGCTCTGTAGAATTAAGTTGAAATCAAGAATTTGTTTATGTATATTGAAAAAGAGATTCTGCAGCTTCTGTCTTCGTAGAAGGAATATGAGTAAAACAATGTAATGACAAATGATGAGAAACACATGACACTGTATCTCAAGCCATAACTATCACGTTATTTCCTTACTGTATGATTATAAAGTGAAATATATTAAGAGAAAAAAAATGCGATAATCCTATATAACAAACTGATACTAAATTTGAAATCAATGAATGTAGATGAAAAATATGAATGTATATATAGAAAGCTATAGCTGGAATAAAATAACTTTGTGATTTACAGATTGCTGTGGCAGGGGGGAAGTGTAGTCAATGTGGAGCCAGTCACACTTGAGACTGCTCTGTAGTTACCATCTAAACATGCAACACAGCACATGGGACTCAAGAAAGATCCATGATTAGCTGAATGCTGAACCCTACCATTCAGTTCTCTGAAATGTGAATCACTAAGTAATTTTTATTGAAGTACAGCAAACAATTACAGAAAAAAACAATTGTTGTTCTGAGGTTCTCATCCACTTATTCATAAGGAGCTGCAGGGGCATAGAACCGCTGTCTCTACCCTCCAATATTACTGCCCTAGCACAGCAAGAACAACTGTATCTTTACCATATCAGTTCTCTGTGGTAAGCACTCTACACTACACGCATCGTGTATACACTGCGAGAATAAAAGTATTCATAGCAAAGTGAGAGGAGTTTGAGTGATTGTTTATCATTGTAATTACCACGCCCACTCCCCATTATCTACAGTGGTGAGCCAGACGTGATATGAACATGCAATCTTCTGACTGGTTTCACCACCTGGACTTGATTTCACAATATACTACCGACATCTGCTATGTAAGGGAAGCAGAAAACACCGTGGCTGACTACCTCTCACCACTCACTACCACATCGGCCCATCTTGACTTTGACCAACTAGCGGAGGCACAAGCAACTGACACCGACCTTCAAAACCTGCTATCTAGGCACACATTGGGCCTCCACCTCATGCAGTGCACCATTGCACGCACAACCAAACTAGTGTGGTGCGAATTATCACACGGCAGGCAACGACCAGTCGTCCCACAAAACTCCAGGAATACAGTTATCGACCTTCTCCACAACTTGTCTCACCCTGGAGTATGCCCGACACTGAAAGTCATAATGGAACATTTCATTTTGACTATCATTAAATGGGACTGTGCTGCACGGATGGGAGCCTGCACCCAATGCCAACGGGCCAAAACAGGACGTCACGTCTAGCCACCCTTCGGGAAATTCCCCATTCCAAAAGGCCATTTCCAACAGGCCCACATAAACATGGTGGGGCCACTCCTAGATTCAAATGGATACAACTACATCTTGTCAGCCGTAGACAGGACAACTTGATGTGCGGAGGCCACGCCTCTGACTGATATCTTGGCTGATACTGTTGCCTGAGCTTTCATCACACTATAGATTGCACGCTTTGGCTGCCCGAGTCCCTTACAACTGACCAGGCCCCTGTTCTCTGAGCTCTGCTGCCTCTGTGGGTGACACTTATTCCACACGACAGCCAACCATCCTCAATCCAACGGACTTGTGGAATGGTGGCAACAAGCCCTCAAGAGAATGCTCATATTCCATGACCAGGAGTGGACAGATGCCCTTCCCTGGGCGCTACTGGGCATATGAGCTGCCTACAGAGAAGATCTGGATACCTCACTGGCATAGGTGCTCTAAAGGGAACTGACCAGCCTAACAGCAGAGTCTGCATCACAAACCACCGACCCCATGGATATCAACCTGCTGGACCTAGTAAAATGTGTCAGGGACCACATCCGCATCCCACCACCATCCCACCATGCCAAACAAGAAATCTCTGTGCGTAACACCTCCAATCGTGTGCACACATCATGCCGAGGACTGATGCTGTTAAACCCGCTCTCCACTCTGCATACTGTGGCTTACACAAGGTGTTGAAATGAGGATGAAACACTTTTGATATATTTCAAGCTGGAAAAATGACACTGAACTGCCTAAAACTAGTGCGGACTTTAGCGGACACACCTATGTTTACTCTTCACTGGCCCCAGCTCCAGGCCCCTCAAGTCAATTTACAGTTGGTCTAGACCTGCAAGACTATCTCCCAGAACACATTTCCATAACACTGCAGGACTCACTACTCACGGTTAGGGCCAAATCTGACAATAGACAGTCAGGCTACAGCACGGTCCCGAGGTCATTAGAGAACTACATGCCCCTTCCACCTACAATCAACACAGCAGGTCTGGAATCCACTCTTTCTTCAGATGGCTATCAGCTCATGTCAGCGATAGAGCACTCCATATGATGACTGACACTCCGGACACCGTTGCCAGTGGACTGGCAGCCTCACTAACACCGGACGACACACCGCCAGCCACTAATGCCTCAACGCTCACCACCAGTGCCCCATCAGCACCGCCACCGATGTCACGGGCTGGCCGTCCCTGACTCTACCCCCCCAATAATATTGCTGCCCTACAGCAGCAAGAATGTTTGCTAGATCAGTTCTCTGTAGTATGCACTCTACACTACACACATTGTGTATACCCTGCGAGAATAAAAGTATTCATAGTAAGTGACAGGAGTGCGAGTGATTATTTATTGTTGTAATTACCACACCTGCTCCACATAACCAACAGTGCTAAGAAAATAAGAAGAAAACAAAGGAAACGGTTTTTGACAAGAAGTCATAAAAAACTCAATATTAAGAGAGAAAATTCATCCTGTGTTGGGTGGGACATAAAAGAAAACAATGGTCCCTGAGCTTCTGTGTATGATAACTTCATTAATATTCCATTAATTAATTATTGGTTGAAATTTTATCTGCTGTGATACACTATTTGACATCCCTTGCAGCCTGATAGGGAATCTGCCTTCACTCTAATTGTTTAGTTAAATTTTCCATTTCTGTTGTTATGTTTCATATCTTATTCTTTGCCAGAATTCTTTTAAAAAAATAAAGCCTTGACTGATTTATTTTCAATTTTTCTGTAGCATTATACGCTCAGTTCTCTAGTGTGAAATAGCTAAAATTTTCCTCTACAAGCTTCAAGTCTAAATTTTTTGTACAGAACTACTTATGCATGCTTGCACACTGGTAAAGAGAAAATTGTGAGAGATAATCTGTGCCATGATCCTTTTACTCATTAATTACAAATAAGTGTACTCTTCACATCATAAGAATAAAAACTGACTAAGATCTATAGTTATCATACAGTAGCCATATTAGAAGTGTGATGAGGACATAATATCATATCACATCCATAGGTCTTGGCCACTTTCTATTTGTATAAGACAAAGAATATGCATTTCTGCATTTAGTGTATGCATATTTCTGTATATGACCACCATTTGAAAATGGGCAATTTTTAAAACCAGTCATACTTTAATACAAAAGAAAAGTTATAAGCCAAGCATACCACAGTAGTCTTTAACACCACATGATATTTTTAACTGTACAGGCTAAAAATAAATGCTTTTTCTCGTTTAGTGTCAGCACATTCCTGTGTACATGACCACCATATGAAAACAGACAATTGTTTGAAGTTAGACATAGTTTAATACCAAAGAAAATTTATAATCCAGGCATTCATAGCATTCTTTATGCTTCGTGATTTCCAAAGTTTATATCATGGGTGGTGAATCCAAAAAGGAACAACAAATAATTTTTATTTCAAGCCTGACAAGCTATTTCTAACCTTTGCTCACTGATAAAATCAATGTGTGAGTTCCATTTTTGTGTGTGTATGCTGTCTACTTTTGAGAAAGGCCTTGTTGGCCAAAAGCTAACTTTCTGACAGTCGTTTTGTTGTGTCTTTCTGCAACTCAGCAAATGCGCTATATGTTGAGTAGCAACTACCCTTTTCATAATATTGTTACTTTGCTCACTGATAGCTACTTTGAACTCACAACAGTTTTGTTTTCAAACCATGGAAAAACCAGGATGGAATAACGACAATATTATGAAACAGATAGATTGCTACACATCATACAGCAAAGATGTTGAGTCACAGACAGGCACAACAAAAACACTACTAACAACATTAACTTTCAGCCAGATGGACTTTTCTGAAATGGACTACATACACACAGTCACTCAAATGCAGCTCACACACAAAATCACTGCCTCTGGCAGCCATTGGTGAGTAGCAACTTATCCTTTTCATAATATTGTCCATAGTTTTGTTTTACAGCAAATATTTATTACTCGCGAGATAATTGTGTGAGACTGTGAGAAATCATTAAATAATATTTCAAATGACAGAAACCTCATGACCAATGGATCTGCATTTATGAAAAAATTTTGTCTAAGTACAGCACTGATACGGGAGGTCGTCTCGAGGTGTGGCAGGGGGCGAAAGACATTCCGGAGGGCTGAACGGAAGGCCTCTCCAGTTTGTCTGACGAACCGGTTTCAGGCTCCTCCGGCTGATACTGATCTTCGGCCGGACATGGCTGCTTGTCCTGTTCCAGAGGTTGCCCCTCAGTCTGCAAGATGCGGGCGGTCGCAGAGGGTGGGATTACCAGTAGTTGGGAGCTCCAACGTCAGGCGCGTAATGGGGTGCCTTAGGGATATGGCAGCAAGAGAAGGGAAGAAAACCAATGTGCACTCCGTGTGCATACCGGGAGGAGTCATTCCAGATGTGGAAAGGGTCCTTCCAGATGCCATGAAGGGTACAAGGTGCACCCATCTGCAGGTGGTCGCTCATGTCGGCACCAATGATGTGTGCCACTATGGATCGGAGGAAATCCTCTCTGGCTTCCAGCGGCTATCTAATTTGGTGAAGACTGCCAGTCTCGCTAGCGGGATGAAAGCAGAGCACACCATCTGCAGCATCGTCGACAGGACTGACTGTGGACCTTTGGTACAGAGCCGAGTGGAGGGTCTGAATCAGAGGCTGAGACAGTTCTGCGACTGTGTGGGCTGCAGATTCCTTGACTTGCGCCATAGGGTGGTGGAGTTTCGCGTTCCGCTGGATAGGCCAGGAGTCCACTACATGCAGCAAGCGGCTACACGGGTAGCAGGGGTTGTGTGGCGTGGACTGGGCGGGTTTAGATTAGATGGCCTCGGGCAAGTACAGAAAGGGCAACAGCCTCAAAGGGCGCGGGGCAAAGTCAGGACACGCGGGGACCAAGCAGCAATCGGTATTGTAATTGTAAACTGTCGAAGGTGCGTTGGTAAAGTACTGGAACTTCAAGCGCTGATAGAAAGCACCGAAGCTGAAATCGTTATAGGTACAGAAAGCTGGCTGAAGCAAGAGATAAATTCTGCCGAAACTTTTACAAAGGCACAGACGGTGTTTAGAAAGGATAGATTGCATGCAACCGGTGGTGGCGTGTTTGTTGCTGTTAGTAGTAGTTTATCCTGTAGTGAAGTAGAAGTGTATAGTTCCTGTGAATTATTATGGGTGGAGGTTACACTCAACAACCGAGCTAGGTTAATAATTGATAACTGGCTCCTTTTACCGACCTCCAGACTCAGCAGCATTAATGGCAAAACAACTTAGAGAAAATTTGGAATACATTTCACATAAATTTTCTCAGCATGTTATAGTCTTAGGTGGAAATTTCAATTTACCAGATACAGACTGGGACACTCAGATGTTTAGGACAGGTGGTAGGGACAGAGCATCGAGTGACATTATACTGAGTGCACTATCCGAAAATTACCTCGAGCAATTAAACAGAGAACCGAGTCGTGGAGATAACATCTTGGACCTACTGATAACAAACAGACCCAAACTTTTCGACTCTGTAAGTGCAGAACAGGGAATCGGTGACCATAAGGCCGTTGCAGCATACCTGAATATGGAAGTTAATAGGAATATAAAAAAAGGGAGGTAGGTTTATCCGTTTAGCAAGAGTAATAGAAGGCAGATTTCAGACTACCTAACAGATCAAAACGAAAATTTCTGTTCCGACACTAACAATGTTGAGTGTTTATGGAAAAAGTTCAAGGCAATCGTAAAATGCGCTTTAGACAGGTACGTGTCAAGTAAAACTGTGAGGGACAGGAAAAACCCACCGTGGTTCAACAACAAAGTTAGGAACCTACTGCGAAAGCAAAGAGAGCTTCACTCCAAGTTTAAACGCAGCCACAACCTCTCAGACAAACAGCAGCTAAACGATGTCAAAGTTAGCGTAAGGAGGGCTATGCGTGAAGCGTTCAGTGAATTCGAAAGTAAAATTCTATGTACCAACTTGACAGAAAATCCTAGGAAGTTCTGGTCTTACGTTAAATCAGTAAGCGGCTCGAAACAGCGTATCCAGACACTCCGGGATGATGATGGCTTTGAAACAGAGGATGACATGTGTAAAGCTGAAATACTAAACACCTTTTTCCAAAGCTGTTTCACAGACGAAGACCGCACTGTAGTTCCTTCTCTAAATCCTCGCACAAACGAAAAAATGGCTGACATCAAAATAATTGTCCAAGGAATAGAAAAGCAACTGGAATCACTCAACAGAGGAAAGTCCACTGGACCTGACGGGATACCAATTCGATTCTACACAGAGTACGTGAAAGAACTTGCCCCCCTTCTAACAGCCATGTACCGCAAGTCTTTAGAGGAACGGAAGGTTCCAAATGATTGGAAAAGAGCACAGGTAGTCCCAGTCTTCAAGAAGGGTCGTCGAGCAGATGCGCAAAACTATATACCTATATCTCTGACATCGATCTGTTGTAGAATTTTAGAACATGTTTTTTGCTCGAGTATCACGTCGTTTTTGAAAACCCAGAATCTACTCTGTAGGAATCAACATGGATTCTGGAAACAGCGATCGTGTGAGACCCAACTCGCTTTATTTGTTCATTAGACCCAGAAAATATTAGATACAGGCTCCCAGGTAGATGCTATATTCCTTGACTTCCGGAAGGCGTTCGATACAGTTCCGCACTGTCGCCTGATAAACAAAGTAAGAGCCTACGGAATATCAGACCAGCTGTGTGGCTGGATTGAAGAGTTTTTAGCAAACAGAACACAGCATGTTGTTATCAATGGAGAGACGTCTACAGACATTAAAGTAACCTCTGGCATGCCACAGGGGAGTGTTATGGGACCACTGCTTTTCACAATATATATAAATGACCTAGTAGATAGTGTCGGAAGTTCCATGCAGCTTTTTGCGGATGATGCTGTAGTATACAGAGAAGTTGCAGCATTAGAAAATTGTAGCGAAACGCAGGAAGATCTGCAGCGGATAGGCACTTGGTGCAGGGAGTGGCAACTGACCCTTAAATAGACAAATGTAATGTATTGCGAATACATAGAAAGAAGGATCCTTTATTGTATGATTATATGATAGCAGAACAAACACTGGTAGCAGTTACTTCTGTAAAATATCTGGGAGTATGCGTGCGGAACAATTTGAAGTGGAATGATCATCTAAAATTAATTGTTGGTAAGGCGGGTACCAGGTTGAGATTCATTGGGAGAGTCCTTAGAAAATGTAGTCCATCAACAAAGGAGGTGGCTTACAAAACACTCGTTCGACCTATACTTGAGTATTGCTCATCAGTGTGGGATCCGTACCAGATTGGGTTGATGGAGGAGGTAGAGAAGATCCAAAGGAGAGTGGCACGTTTCATCACAGGGTTATTTGGTAACCGTGATAGCGTTACGGAGATGTTTAGCAAACTCAAGCAGCAGACTCTGCAAGAGAGGAGCTCTACATCGCGGTGTAGCTTGCTCGCCAGGTTTCGAGAGGGTGCGTTTATGGATGAGGTATCGAATATATTGCTTCCCCCTACTTATACCTCCCAAGCAAGGAGATCACGAATGTAAAGTTAGAGAGATTCGAGTGCGCACGGAGGCTTTCAGACAGTCGTTCTTCCCGCGAACCATACGCGACTGGAACAGAAAAGGGAGGTAATGACAGTGGCACGTAAAGTGCCCTCCGCCACACACTGTTGGGTGGCTTGCGGAGTATAAATATAGATGTAGACATTGATAATAAATTGTCAATGTACGAGTTCAGAAGTTGGTAAGTGAGAGAGAGTAGTAAGTACTGCTACTGCCAACTCCCCACTCCTGAATCATGTAACTTCCAACAGCTGAGATACTTTGAAGTGATGCTTTGAAGCAATACAGACAACAATACAATTAAAATTTTCAGGAACATAAAGTAAAAACACTGAGAATCCTTAAACAACTGTATTAATTTCAGAGTGTATTTTACGAGGGTAATCCCAAAAGTAAGGTCTCCTATTTTTTTATAAGTACAGAACTCTGTTTGTGTGGCAGTTGATCACACTGTTGTGAAGAGTAAAAATGCGCTCACTGCGCTGAGGCACTCAGTCTTGGCTTTGCAGCCATTGAGAATGGAGCCCCCATTGGATGTTACCGCCAATTGCGAATTGCGTGCAGTTATTTAGTTTTTGAACGCAAAGGGCACTGCGCTGATTGAAACCCATTGCCAATTGACAGAAGTGTATGGTGAGTCGTGCATGAATGTCAAAAATTTTCGTAAGTGGTGTAGAGAGTTTGCAGCTGGTCAGACCGAAATTCACGATGAACAAAGGAGCTGGAAACTGCCAGTTTCTGAGGAGACAGTATTTAAGGTTGAGCAAAGCGTGCATGAAGATCGGCGAATACCCTGGATGATCTCTGCACGTTGGTTTCTGAGGTTTCCCGAAGCACCACTCACAGAATTTTAATGGAAACATTGAACTACCGGAAGGTGAGCGCAAGATTGGTGCCACACATGCTGACTGAGGACCACATGCGGCAAAGAGTTTATGCTTTCCGCGCATTTCTTCATCACCTTGCAGGCGAACAGGACTACTTTCTGGACTCAATTGTCATGGGTGAAGAACCTGGGCATACCACTTTACACCTGAGACCAAGCAACAATCACGCCAGTGGTATCATCCATCTTCGCCAAAGCTGCGGAAATTCCAACAAACACAGTCTTCCAGTAAAGACATGACAATTGTTTTTTGGGATCAGAAAGGGGTATTGTTGGTCGACTTTATGCCCACTGGGACCACAGTTAATGCTGTCAGGTACTGTGAGACTATGGAAAAACTCAAACGGCAATTCAGAACTGGAGAAAAGGAATGTTTGGCAAGGGCATACACATTCTCCGTGACAACGCTTGCCCACACATCGCTCAGCAAACCGTTGCTCTCCTGCAACCGTTCCAGTGGAACATAATCACCCACCCACCCTATAGTGCCGACTTGGTGCCCAGTGACTATCTCCTGTTCCCTAGGTTAAAAGAACATTTGGCCGGAAAGCAATTCAGCTCTGACGAGGAGGTGAAAGAAGAAGTTCATAACTTTCTGAACAGCATGGTGGCGCCTGGTATGACATGGGCATACAAAAACTGCCACAGTGTCTACAAAAATGCCTGGACAGAAATGGTGATCATGTTGAAAAATAGCTAATTGTTCAAGCTGTAAACTGATGTAAGCCATTGTAGAATAAAACAGGTCTATGTATTTATAAAAAAAATTGGAGACCTCACTTTTGGGGTTACCCTCGTATGTTACGAAAACATTCCTGATAATATGGCGCATTGGGTTAACATGCAGAACAAATTTGTTTGTGTGTGTGTGTGTGTGTGTGTGAGTGTGTGTGTGTGTGTGTGTGTGTGTGTGTGTGTGTCAAAATAATAGAAAAAAATATTTGGGAAAAATGGCAACATAACAAAGAAATCCAGGTGATATATGTGTAGGGTTATAAATTATCAGCTAAGTAATGTCGAAGCAATGCAGAGACAACACTCTTATAGATGTCACACATAGATTTTGCATCAATTAACAGGTAAAACAATGTGTATATGGTATGCTTAACATTGCAGATAAAACAATTAGTGTTTACAGATCCCCCCTGTGAAATTTTCATTAGTTTCTATAATTATATTAAGCACCATTGTTGCTTGTCTGTGAAGTAGAAATGAATAATGATTTGCATTGATTTCAAAATTAGCTTTATAAACCATCTGAAGTTGGACAAGACACAAAATTACTACTTGGCACTAACAATTTTATGTCAGTTCTACATCAGTCAACTATAACTGTGATTAATACTGACACATTAATAGGTGCTAATAGACACCATTTTTGCATGATAAAATAAGGTATACCTAGTTATAAATGAATTCTCAAACCATGCTGTTCACATGCTCAATATGGTAATACAAAGTCAAATGATAACAATGAAAGTAGACAGTTTAGTTCAAAATTTCACAACAGGTAAAAAGAATATGCAGCAAGGATAAGGCAGAAAAATGCGATGCTGGATGCTGCCTAGTTCTGTACTTCATGCATTTCTAAATATATATATAGACACACACACACACACACACACACACACACACACACACAATGTAGTTTAAATACCAAGAAATGCTGTCGAAAAGTTCTGAAATCTCGTTTCATACACTATAAATAACCTAAATTATTTTTGTAATATGAATGTAATTACACACAAACGCACACACTCAGAGGTCATCCAAGATCGGTGTTCAGATTTTAAAAATGACAGTGATGACCAAAAAATCTCTGCTTCAACAACAAATCTTTGAACATTTACTTAAGTCTCTTTCTTTGGTTTGTTTATATCCTGTAAAGCACATGTGAGTTGTTAACTGTGGCAAAGTGTAGAGTAATCCTGAGGAATCAAATAACTGTAAATAACACTATCAAGTCAGCCTTATGATTTTGTTAGGTAATAACCCCAAATACCTCATCACTTTCAGGCATTCAATGTTTACTTGTTTCAAACTTTTTCTGTCATGTCACAGCGACACAACGACCCCCATAATGCTACAAACTATTACAAAGAACTGAACCAGTTGATAATGAATCACTAGGTGATTTGAAATTGGTAATGAGAAAATAAAAACTCAACCATCACAAAAGGTGACTGGTTGTCGTCATCCCTAAAAATCTTTATTAATCATGTTGCAGTGTACCGCATCCATATCAGGTAAAAGTTTTAAAGGCAAACAATATCAGTGGATGTTGAAATGGAAAACTGGAGTTTGTAAAAGAACACAATGGTGTAGTTACTTAAAAAATAGCAATGGTGACTCACAACATACATAAAACAAACTTTACTAGCAGTTAAAATTAGTTGCCTCATCTCAAAAACAAAGATCTGAGAACTATTGTGAATTCAGTTTTAAATGACATCATGTTTGCTTTTAGCTATAATTTTAAACCTATTTCTATGCCATAAAAGGACATCAAATATGCGAATCCTAGCAGACTGGAGATTTTTTTGTAATACTGTTATTCTCATCTTATGTTTTCTCAGTATGTTTTCTTATTTCCTTGTAAACAGTTGAAAATGGGGCAATGCAACATTTACAAATAAAGTAAACATGACATCATTTAACATTTAAAGATTTCATAGGCGCTGTGGACTCTTACTACAAGAAGTTAATACTATTAAAACCATTCAAATGGCCTGACAGCAGTTTGGTTATTTATTCTTGCAGACCATCAGTGATGCGGAACTCCAAAAAAAAAAGTAGCCAATATGTCACAAATATTGTTGGCATTCAGTATTAACCTTTATTTTGGGCATATTAAAACATAATTAGTGCTAAATTTTATGCTTCCTCCTACCTGAACTGTTACAAAATTTTCCTTTTTATGCAGGCTAATAATTGAATAGGGCTGGAAAATGTAACATCTTTTTCTGTTGAAATTTGCATCTATTTTCTTTGTTTGCGCACAATTAGATACATAAATTTAAAAGATTGACACACTATATGAGTGAAGACAAACAAATTATTAGTTCTTTGAAATTGACTGTTAAAAACACTGCTAACTGGAAACTTTTTGAATGGAAAGTTTGCTTTTTCTGCCGAAATGGCCTTTGTTTTCTTCGTTTGACTATATTATATATATATATATATATATATGATTATTCTTTTGAAAATCAGCAGCATTTTCCCACCAGTTAAGTGAATGCTTCTCCAATATAAGATGTTTCTGGACATTAGTTTTCTTTTCCTGCCCAATCTGAAGATTAAAAAATCTGCAGACGACTAATTTATCCTTCTGTGGGCATTCTTGGTCCTACGACCCATGCTTGACAACAATGACAAGACACCAAGTGTAGAAGTAGAGCCGAATGTACAACAATTCGATTTTAACTTTAGGGAAAGAATTTCTGCGCCGTCGAAAAACGTTACAAATTTTGTTTCCCAATCACTATAGTGCAGAGGGCGGGCACTATAAACTATTCTCGCAGACGGCCAGTAGTGTAAATAGACTAGAATTTTTACCGCCATTGGGGAACAATCAGTTCTAACAAACAAACGTACGCATTTCTTTCTTATAAAATGCTAGATCCCATTCAACTGCCCACAACTGGCATGCCACAAGATCACTGAGTGGTTTGAAATGTCTTTGCGTTCATATCCTTTATTTTACAAGTACATTCTTGCGCACGTTATCTTTCCAAACTGGACTTTGCCAGATGATGTACAATGTAACTGCTCACATTTTCGATACTGTATGCAGAAAATAAAGCTATTTCAAATTAACTCTAATAAACAGCTCATCTGGATACAATTTGTTATGACACAGCCTCTATTGAATAATTTCACATTTTCGCATTTTGAGGCAGAATTCACATCTATTTCGCATTAATCGCAAAATGCAAATGTTTTCGGTCCCTAAAAATAATCAACTTTGAAGAAACAAAGGTAACAGGGGGAAAAAAGGAATTACTATACAGTACCCTTTGTGCTAATGTATCTTTCTCAATTTTCACCCTGCCTTTCAGGATAATCTCATATCATGTTGGCTATATCTTTCCAATCATACCTTTGAAAGAAACAGTACCAATTAAATAATTTATTGGTTAAGCACTCTACAGGAAGTAACTGTGAAACAGCATACAGAACATGTGTAAACTTCTGAAATATTTGTTAAAAATTAAACTGGCATAAAGAGAGAGAAAAGACGAAAAACACTGGAACCACAGACTACTTTAGTGGGGAGTACAGTCCCTTCCAACTGCCAGGTAAGCAATAAGTCCATGATACATTGTATCATACAGATGCTGGCTGCATGGCATCTCAAAGGAGCATCGCTGGATAATATCCAGTAGATCATTTCCAGTCAGGGACATGAATCACATAACAGTTACATAAATCACATAATGGTGTAAATTTTTAGCCAGTGGAAAGTATGTTAACCCATGGGTGCAGTGTGATGTTAATCATTATCTTGCTACAAATTCCATTCTGGCAATTAATGAGAAATAAGAGTCTTGTGAAAATCAGATGGGATTCAAGAAACTGTCTAGAAACACTAGAGTGGTTCTACACTTTTAAACAGCAGTTGCTACACTGTAAGCTCACTTGCAAGACCAGTACGTCGTGACTGCAGCTCAGATTTTTATGCAATTATATATTCTTTTTCTTTGCTCCTACACATGGGAAAAGTGTTAACTGCTCACAAATCATGTTGTCAGCATTTCATTTTATCATAACTTTTTTTACATATTTCATTACAATTACATGGTTTTACATATTTTTAATTTTATTTGGAAGAAAATTATGTAGTATTGCTTTTTTATGCTACACCTTCAGTAAGCAGACCACCCCTCTAGAAAAGTAGCTAAATCTGACATAACATAAAAGTTGAAGACAGAAAGTAAATGACATCTAAAAACACTTTCTAGTATCACAAAATGTGGTTAATTGTATTTTAAGTTGGATTATGATGGACGTGTTCCTGTGTTATTTTCCAAGATCCAGAATTTCAGTTCACGAAAGTAAAGCAGATACAATATCAATACTGCATGCAGCATTTTAGCAGCCATTATTGTATGTAGTAAAAGACTTCATGTGGTGTCAAGATTGGGAGTGGGGCAAAGAAAGGCCTAAAGACCTGATGTCATCTGACTACTAGCGACTTCTACAGATTCCGAACTAGGGACTGATTGTGCCACGAAAAGTCTGCCAAATAGCATGTCTTCCAAGTTCAGAACTGTTAGTGTTCCTAAATGCCTCCTGTTCTATGAACAGTCAAATTAAGATTTTTCCATGATATATGCTCCTCTCTGGTTGCTGTGAACAATCCATGGCACATACTTCAAGTGCCTGAGTATCATGTATATCTACTAAAGTGCTTCCAGTGACAGATCCCTGATAAATCAACATTAACAAAAAATTATTTAGATTTTTATCATTGAGAGGCTCTGAAAAGCATGCAGCATTATATATAAGTGACCATCACATATGGATACCTGTCACAGAAACAACAAATATATTTGGATGCTTCACTAGCAATCTCACTGAAGGCAAAATTGACATAGAAGAACTCTGAAAAAGGTCGCTGATTTTCTGCAAAGTGGTGGAATACACAGATCATTCAAAAGCAGCTCATTTGAAGAATGACAGTCTCAAAGTGACTCACGTGTAGGATCTCACTCTCACATCAGTCCACTACTCCCCTACACCCAGTAGCTTTCTCCCAGGTATGCAATAGGGCACGTAACAAATTTTAAATACTTATGATGTAATATATCACATGAACACAAAACTGGTTTTCAGCATAAAAGTGAGAGAGGTTAACTTAATGAATGGGATGACTAAATGAACTTTACAAAGGCAAGTAAAGAAAGAGGGACTTCTGAAATTTTTGTACAAGGCTGTCACTTCCTGTTGTAATGTATGGGAGCAAAACATCGATAACAACAAAAAAGTGTGCACCAAAAATCCAGAGTTTTGAAATAAGATTTTTTCAGACCATAAGAGGACACATAAGACAGGATCAAAAGTGAGATATAGAAATAAGGGCAGAATTAGAGCTAATGTCCATAAATTTTTAAAAAATACAAGAATATAGAGGGGAATGGAAAGAGAACATCAGTAGGATAGTGGGTGGCAGTCTACCAAAAATGCCAATCAAGCTAATCAATTTTTTAAAATATGATATAATTGGATAGATAAAAAATCTACTCTCCAAGTGGTGGCAGGAGGAAACACATGTAAAGGCTAAGGAAATGAGCAAGCTTCCAGGACCAGCAGCACTTTCTGATAGCAGGATTGAAGGGACAAAAAGAGGAATGAAGGAAAAGGACTGATGATGTTTAGGAAATAGGATAGTTTAAGATCGTCACCCAGATCCCCTGGTCAGAGGAGACTTACCCATCCAGAAAGCCTCCCCTGATCCAGGTTTGTGGGAGACATATGTATAGCTCTCCCCAGTTCCTAGACCTTATCAATCCTTTTCCTTCATTCCTCTTCCTGTCCTTTCAGTCCTTCTGCTAGCAGAAGGTGCCACTGGCTCCGAAAGCTTGCTCATTTCCTTAACCTTTACACATGTCTTCTCCTGCCACCACTTGGTGAGAATGTTTTTATCCATACAATTATATTACAGACTACTAAAAATACTATAAAAGTGCAAATCATTAGAACAAAGAAACATGGGCAGACCCAAAACCAGACGGGATGACAGGCGAATACCTAGAAGTAGGGGTAACAAGTAAGCCTAATATGTGCATAATATGATGATGGTGGGTATGTTTCTGTTACGTGTCACTGCAATGTTTGCAGTGTAGGTGTATTATTGAAGTCCAGTCACTTAATTCTCACTGACGGCAAGCAATATCTGAGAATTAATGTCATCTGTTAAGTCCTTTAAACAAAATAAAAGAGTTTTCTGGGGAAACTATTATCTTTCAAATGACTCCTGTAAACAACTTACCGAAAAACAGGGGCCGGATAACCGACTACCTGGCAGCCTAAGAAAACAACCTCATTGTATGGTGCTGTTAGAATTTCTCCTCCTTCGTACTTCTTGCCAGGAAATTTGGGAGCAATATTGTTAGTTGGTTCTGAAATGGGGATACGAAATTTGGTAAGCATCTGCAGTAATTATTGCAGATACATTGAGTAACCAACTTTCTTTCTTTCACTGCACGTGAAATAATGTAGTCATTCATAAAAATACTGATGTAGTAACACAAACTAAATAAGCATAGGTTTGTACAGGGCTTGAGGCATTACACTCATTTTATTTCATGAATACTTCATGATATCAAAATGAAAGTTTCGGCAAATGATAGGGTTTGTTACATGTTTTATCCACTTAACTCTTATTTCAAGCTAGTGACTTAAGCATGTATTGTTTCCTAAAAGTATCTTTTATCTAAGAAACGAGCTAAAATCAGCTCTTATGGGGGTACACACTGCCACATGTGATACTTGTGCCAGCCTACACTGTTATATACAGCAACAAGATAGGCTAAGCTATTGAGATAAAAACATATCCCTTTTGTCCCTAATTCATATGACACAGATACATAGGATAATTTAAAAACATGGACACAATTTCAGTTGGCCATATTTCCTTAACTATATGTTGCACTTCAAACGACTGGAAGCTAGGGAAAACTACAGCCACAATTTTTCCCAATGATATCCATGTCTACAGTGTGGTTAAATGATGGTGGCATCTTCCTGGATAAAATATTCCTGACATAAAACAGTCCCCCATTCGGATCTCCGGCCAGGGGCTACTCAGGAGGATGTCATCATCAGGAGAAACAAAACTGGCATTCTGCTGGTAAGAGTGGGGGCTGTTAGATCCCTTAATTGGGTAGGAAGGTTACAAAATTTAAAAATAGAAATCGCAAGGTTAAAGTTAGATACAGTAGGAATTAATTAAGTTTAGTGTCTGGAGGTACATGACTTCTTGTCAGGTGAATACAGGGCTTTAAATAAAAATTCAAATAGGGTAGTACATGAGTAAGCTTAGCACTGCATAAGAAAACAGGAATGCGGATAAGCTACTATGAACAGCATATTGAAGGTATTTTCATAGCCAAGGTAGATACTAAGCCCACACCCACCACAATAGTACAAGTTTAAAGTACATGCCAATTAGCTCAGCAGACTCAGCACTTACCTGGCGTAATTTATGGAAATCGTGGAAAACATAAATATTTTTAATATTTTGTCTGCTTGTGTCTGTATGTGTGGATGGATATGTGCGTGAGTGCGAGTGTATACCTGTCCTTTTTTCCCCCTAAGGTAAGTCTTTCCGCTCCCGGGAATGGAATGACTCCTTACCCTCTCCTTTAAAACCCACTTCCTTTCGTCTTTCCCTCTCCTTCCCTCTTTCCTGATGAGGCAACAGTTTGTTGCGAAAGCTTGAATTTTGTGTGTATGTTTGTGTTTGTTTGTGTGTCTATCGACCTGCCAGCGTTTTTGTTCGGTAAGTCACCTCATCTTTGTATTATATATATATATATATATATATATATATATATATATATATATATATATATATATGTGTGTGTGTGTGTGTGTGTGTGTGTGTTGCCTATTTTTGACGAAGGCCTTGCTGGCCAAAAGCTTACTTGTGACAGTTTTTTTGTTGTGCCTATCTGCAACTCGACATCTTCGCTATATGGTGAGTGGCAACTTTCCTTACCATAATTTACACAAATGAATCCATGGACCTTGCATCATGCCAGCAGGAGGCTGTTCAAGCTGGTGGAGCCTCTACAATGGTGTTGAAAGTGTGCAACTGGAGTGATATGGGATACCTGATATGACCAGATATGACTCTGAGACAGGTGACACATACATAAGCATCCTGTCTGATCACCTGCATCCATTTATATCCATTGTGCATTCCGACAGACTTGGGCAATTCCAAGAGCACAATGCAACACCCCACACGATCAGAATTGCTACAGTGTGGCTCCAGGAACACTCTTCTGAGTTCAAACACTTCCGCTGCCCATCAAACTCCCCAGACATGAACATTATTGAGCATATCTTAGAGCCTTGCAACATGATGTGCAGAAGAGATCTCTACCCATTGTACTCTTATGGATGTATGGACAGCCCTGCAGGATTCGTGGTGTCAATTCCATTCAGCACTACTTCTGACATTGGGTGAGTCCATCCTACCACAATCTTAGGCAGGTGTACCAGTTTGTTTGGCCCCTCAGTGTATATACCTGGGTGAAAGCTACTGGGAGTAAGGGAGTAGTGGACTGATGTATGAGTGAGGTTCTAAACATGAGTACTACATTTAAAAAAGTAAAAAATAAATAACAACATTAAATTTCAACCACATAATAAAGCACACAAATTTAAAGGTTGTCAATTCAAAATAAATACCAAGGGATCACAATTACAAACAACTTAAATTGGAATTATCACCGGGGAAAGTGAACCCAATACTTCATTTTATTGGCAGAACATTTAGAAGATACAATAAATCTACTAAGGAAACTGGCTACATTACACTTGTCTGACCTCCTCTGGAGTACTGCTGTGTGGTAGGGGATTCTTACCAGAAAAAACTGACAGAGGATACTGAAAAAGTTCAAAGACGAACAGTTGATTTTGCATTGTTGTGAATATGGAAGACTGTGTCATGGATATGATAAATGAGTTGGGATGGCATCATTAAAAGAAGGGGATTTTTTGTTGCAATGATATCTTTTCATGAAATTTCAGTCACCAACTTTCTCCTCCAAATACAAAAACATACTGTTTACTCCTACCTTTATAAGAAGGAAAGACCTGGGCCACAGAATGTCTGAAGCTTGGAGAGGAAATGTGAAAAAAAAGTGTGGCTGCTAAACAGAAAGTTCAGCGAACTGCCCATGTTTTGTGTGGTCAGACATGTGAGTTGGTGTGCTCGGTGCAGGAATATTTTGAGAAGGAGAGAGACAATGGTGCAACTCTATTGCTTCTAATGAAGGTAGTTGAGAGAAATGTACATGCATTAAAGATACATAAAAACGAACTTCCTAAGGAGAAATACTGTGCACAAGAGGAAGAACCTGTTTCATCAAAACTGCAGACACCAGCAAGATGTCTTTGTTAACAGTTGTCAGAGTCCTTAGTTTCTGGTACAAAGAATTAATAGATGGAAAATTATAATGGAGAGGGGTGACATTGTAGCGTGGCATTGTCTACTTTAAAGCAATAAAGTTAATGTGCTGTTTGAAAACATTGTGTGACTCAACGAAAATTGGATAAACTCCGGTCATTCCATCAGAAAAGACTGGACAGATGGTAGCATCTGTGGGAGGTTCTGTTGTTCAGTGGGAAAGGGTGCAAGAATTCTTGTCTTGTGTGCTGGAACTGCATCTGGTTTCGTGCCTAACGTCTCTGCATTTACAAATCGAGAGAAACAAGTCCATACTATGAGGAGATGATGAACAACAACAGTTTTCTGAAATGGTTCAAGAGGCGACTAATTGGAAAACCTGAATTGGCCATATGTCATTGTGATGGATAATACCCCTATCATTCAGTTATTGAAGATAAACCTCCAATGATGGGAATGAAAAAAGCCCAGCATTGGAACACAACAAAGTGAAAAGTCAGGTTGATTTACATAAGGTGCAGCTCATAGAGACAGTGACAAAAAATAAGCTGCAGTTTGAACAGTATGTTCAGGATGAGGTAGCTACAGAATGTGGCCACGGGGTTCTTAGCTCCATCATACCGTTGCCCCTTCAATGCCATCAAAATTATATGGGCATAGATTAAACATTACATAGCAAAAAATAACTAAAGCTTCACTGTGGCAGGAATTCAGAGACACATGTAGCTGTTAAAGAATAATGGAAAAATGGAGTGAGTGTAGGGAGTAATACTGAAAATATAATTATATACTTGGGTGATTCCACTGACTCGTCCACAGACCAGAACCCTGATAATGACAGTGTCGAGGAAGAAAGTGCTTCTGAACTAAGTGGCATTTACCCTTTTCCTTTAATTTGTCTTTATTTTTGTGCTTGTGTTTCAAATTTTTTACTGCATGGTGCATACTGCATTTGCACAATAAATCTCATCTCATTATTAAGGAATAGTCCTCTGCACAAGTACGACACTCTGCAGGCATACTTAAGTGATTAGTAAGAACTAAAACAGTTTATATTATTTTAGTGTTGTTAGTTATTGTATTTGCATGAACATTCAGTTCCATTTTAATGTATCTTTCCTATTGAATATGATAACTGAACATGATTCATTTTGATCACTGTAACAGACAGTGCACTACCTTGTGCTTTTGTAGAGATATACAATTAATAGGAACACGGTATCATTTTATACATAGGAGTGCGATTGTTATGCCACAAGGATAGTACGACCCTTTGAAGCGAACTCAATACCGTACATTAAAAGGTGCCATGAGAAGATGGTCCAGTAACAAACTGCACAGCTGTTCCTGCTGCAGCCATACTGCATGAGCACGCACCGGTGAACCAACAACATTGCCCCCTTGGGGCACATTTTAGCTTGGCACATTTCTCACACACTGTGGGTCAATACTTTTTCTATTATTCACAAAATGTGTTAATCCTCCATTACAAACACACATCAGTGCAATACCAAAACTTTATACGTACTTTCCAGCATGTTATTATGTACTGTTCTTTGTAGCATTGACAACCGTCGAATGCACTTGTCTGATGTCTATGTTCAGTGACCTTTTTTTTTTTCATTTCTGTGACATTTTTGTAATTATTTAATGCTTTAAGCCAAGTTTTCCAATGATTTGTTTTGTTTATAAGAGTTTTCTCTCTCTTAAATAACACAATGTGTGTAAATAAGGAGTATGCACATTTTGCTTTTACAATACTTGGCCACATTAGACTAGGAAGTATTTAATTCATTCAAGTATGAATACATTTCGATTTTTGTGATAATTTTTAAATTAATCTATGAACAAAAAAGTTAAAGTTCTTTTTTTTTCTTCGAGCTCATCCTTTAAGACTTTATTTAAGAGCTGTTAAAGGAAATAAAACCAGCTCTCCTGTTAACATGTAGTATGCATTGATATGTTAAATATCCTTGAGCATGGTTGTTCTCCTGCTTTTGGGATGAAAGCAACATGATGAAATATGAATGTTATGTATGGTCCAGTCACATTAATGTGACCCCATTTAAGTTTGAAACCGAGGTGCACTAATGACTCGTGGATGGCAGGCAGCAGCACTATAGTTCAATTCTTTTATCTTGGCGGCTCGCGCATGCCCGCCCAGACGCTGGAGATTGCTGCGTTGCCAGTTGCACACGACGCACGAGCCAATAGGAGCAGCGCCATAGTATAGCATAGTTCGCAAGCTTACGTGTAGGGGGGAGCGCGCAGTTCATGAAGTAAAGCCACCACGGCCGCATTAACCCTTTCGCTGCTACAAAGACGTGCTCCCTGCATTCCGCGCTGTGGGCGATTTTGTCACTGCACTGCTCGCCTGTGCAGACACATTGTGTTCCGACTGCTTTGACACTCTTTATCATTCGATTCCACAAAAACTATTTGGCTCAAAAATTAGATTTTTACCTATCTTCTTGACTGATACTTTCCCCCCATAAATGACTTAATTTTGTTTCGATGTTCAACGCAGTTATTATGCAGCATTAAATATAGTAAACCTTTGCACGAAATTTTGAAGAGTTTGCAGAGGTAAAAGTCCATAGAGTATACTTTCCGTATGGTCGATTTTAGTTGCCACAATGTTGAGAATGAAATGTGGACAAGATACCTATATATTTCATTTAATTTAAGTACCACATAAATGTCGTATGTAATATTGAGAAATATTCCAACTTTCGCGACTGTAACAAAAGTTTTACTTACACTGGGCACGTTTGGCTTTATTTTAAAGCACTTCAATCAATCAAAAGGAAGTAGACAAAATACATTAAACAAAACTGTGGACTTACAAAAACATTAGGACTTGAATATACCGTCTGTCAGTGAAGTGCTCAGAGCTATGTCAAATATAATTTTGTGTGTGGCACACACAAACAGCATTTATTTGCTAAAACACTGATGAGCCAACACAAACGTTGAATATTGTGCTACCGCAGCACAAAACTACGAAAGGTTACTTGGCAATGGAGGACACAAAATACAGGCCTCTTACGATGCTTCAAAAGAGAGAAACGTGTCTGGTCTAAATAAGTCGCTTATTACAGTTGCAGAAGAGGGATATATTTCAATACCATTGGTAAAACTGCGACTGTGGAACAAAAACAAGAAATAGAACATGAATACCATTGTGTATGTGCCATACCTTTCACCGATGGAAGTGCTTTAAAATAAAGCCAAACGCGCCGTGTGTATATAAAACTTTTATTACAGTAGCGAAAGACGGAATATTTCTCAATATTACATACGACACCTATGTGGTTCTTAAATTAAATGAGATATTGTTGTACAGTAAATATTATATGAAATTTAGGTATCTTGTCCACATTTCATTCTCAACATTGTGGCAACTAAAATCGACCATACGGAAAGTATACGCTATGGACTTTTACCTCTGCAAACTCTTCAAAATTTCGTGCAATGGTTTACTACATTTAATGCTGCACATCAAAACAAAATTAAGTCATTTATGGGGAGGTATCCAGCAAGAAGACGTGTAAAAATCAAATTTTTTGGCCAAATAGTTTTTGTGAAATCGAATGATAAGTGTGTCAAAGCAGTGGGAGCACCATGTGTCTGCACAGGCGAGAAGTGCAGTGATGACAAAATCGCGCACAGCGTGGAATGCGGGGAGCACGTGTCTGCAGCAGCGAAAAAGTTAATGAAGAGGCAAAGCACTAGAAATTTCATTCAAACGAATAAAATTCGTGAAGTAAGGCACTCCAATATTGTTTTTAAATAAAGAAAATATTAAGCACCACACAAGGTTTGAGCTCATAACCTTTCACTTGGCAGCCCAACACCTTAACCGTTCCGCTACCTCAGCTCATTGAACAGTGTAACTCTCTAAGGACTCTAACACCTCACGCAACTACTTATAAACACTGTTGGTATGACTATGAATTACTCACGCTTTGTAGAAGTACAATAGGAAATAAACAATTACCGCTGTTCTTTATTGCAAAAAAGCAGTTCGTGAGATTGAAACAAACATCTTTCCTTGCTATCGCCTGAATTAATTAATAGAATATGAAGCAATTGGTATAAAGAATGCTTTTTCCAAACTTTCTGTAAAAGAAAGTCTGCTATCAAGACATTGCTTTTGTTCTATTACTTTATTTATGACTGAACGTTTCTAAAACTGAAGACACTCGTCAGTGCTCTGCACTGCTGTCGAGATCTGGCAACGTCGTTCTCTGTTCATTGGCTGACTGTGTTTTGTGACGTCAGATGCACAGAACAAACCTAAACTCGGCCGCCAAGATATATGACGCGCACTTTAGTAGTGGATTGTATATCACGCATGTCAGAGGATGTCAAAAACACTGCAGTTGTTGTCATAATGTAAAAATGGAGTGATTTCTATGACATCGTACAAGGCATAGCATTGGCTTTTGGCCAAAGGTTGAAGCATTTTTGAAAGACTAAGTTTGTAAATTGTTTGCATGCTGCCACGGTTAAAGTACACCGTGCATGGCAAAATGGTGCTATACAAAATTGGCACTGAAGTGTCTGTGGTGCACCATGAACCATATGTGATAGATGTGAATCATGGCTGTGGTAATGTGCATGGGCAAGTAGATGTGCAACTACTGCCCAGGTGAACAATGGGGCTGGCAACAGTGCCTCCTCAATGACCGTTGAGCAAACGCTGCTACATATGGGCCTCCACAGCAGGCACCTGGTTCATGCACCCATGCTGACTGCTGTTCATTGGAAACACACCAATAGCACAGCTAGACATCCACTGAATGGTGACAGGTGGCTTTTTCTGATGAATCACATTTTATCCACTGGACAGATGGCTGTTGGTGCATACAGCACAAAACGTCTGAAAGCAAACACTCTGCAACAGTTGTCAGTATTGTCCCAGCCAGAAGATGAAGTGTTATGATCTGGGATATGTTTTCACAACTTTCCTTGGGTGATCTCATCGTATGAGAAGGCAAAATGTATCAACACATGTATGCATCCTTCCTTTGGGACCATGTCCACCCCTGCATGCAGTTTGTTTTTCCTTGGCATAATGGCGTCTACCAACAAGACAGTGCAACATGTCACACAGCTCAATGTGTACGTCCATGGTTTGAAGAGTCCCAATATGAGTTCACCATACTCCCCCGGCAACCAAACTCCCTGGATTTACACTCAATTGAGAATCTGTGGAACCATCTGATCAGGCAGTACACGCGCTGGATCCTCAACTGAGGAACCTTGCACATCTAGCCACGGCACTGGAGTCAGTGTGACTCCACATCCCTGCCAGTACCTCCCAAAACGTCACTGACTCACTCTCTACTAGTATGTCTCACATGGTACGCTCTGCCAAAGGTGGTTATTCAGGCTTTTGACAGGTAGTCATATTAATGTGACTGAACAGTGTGCTATAAAAAATCAAATAATTTAGACAGTTAGTGATGCAAGAGCTGCTCCTTTATGAAGATATAAGTGAATATTGGAAGTTATTCAAATGCTTGCCAATCATTTATGCTGTTCATGTTTTTCCATTCCAAAAAGACATTTTCTTTCCAAATAAATTGCAGAATATACAAACAATTATGTGTAAAAGAAAAATTAAACTAATTAGAAAAAATTATAACTCAAAAGTCCAACATTTAATCATGGGCTTCTGAAGTTACAATCGACTTCAATAACTCAAGAAACAAAATTAAAAGAGAAGAAATTAGAGGAAGATAGAAACAGTAAAAAGGGTCACCATCAACTGTGCCTGTGTCATATTATAAGTTTTTACACCTCCTAATTCATTGTTTTCAAACTGAAAAGCTAAAATTTAATTTACATGAAAATTAATAAATCATATCTTCTGGAACATTCAGTGATAACTATACTATATTGCTCCAGAGAATGATAAATATTTTTACTTTGAGGACTAAAGGTATCCACAGACTACACAATAGAGACACTGGGAAATAGACAAATACACATACAAAATTAAGCTCATAGCTAAAATTTAATGTAACGCCCTGTCTCAGACAAAATGCTAACAAAAAGAAACGTTGTGTGTGTAATACCATGGTATGCAATAAAACAGTAGCCATAAGTTTGGGACAGGTTGAGGAGGCAGAAGGATAAAACAAAGGCAATTGGAGACTGTGTAGAGAACAGTGATTAATGAGCATACCAGTCAGACTACAGTGGAGAAATGTGTCTTGTGTGTGGAAGGGGGAGAGGGGAGTGGGGGGCTGGGGGGGGGGGGGGGGGGGGGGAGTGGAGAAGAGTCATGTGGAGAGGAGTTAAGGAGATTGCAGGATCAAAGGATGTGTTGTAAAGACAATTCTCATCTATATGATTCATAGAAAATGGTATGGGGTGGGTTTACAGATGGTACAGCAGCATGGTCAATCACTGTGTAGCAAGAGGTATGTACATAATTTAAAATAATAATAATAAAAAAAACACATCCCTATCCCTACTAAAAAACCAGTTCCTCTCCTGTTCGTGGAATACTGGCTATTTCATAATGGCCTATCTACAATAATAATAATTCCATTTCTGGTTTACAAAGCACCTATTACAAAGACCCTGAAGTCTTGGGACTGCTGATTCATAAGCATCACAAACCTGGTACCACAAAAATAAAATTCCATGGCACAGGTATCATAGAACTGCTGCTGCTCCCTCGGTCATGAGCCCTTTTATGCACTTGCAAATTCCAAGCTCATCTTCCAAACTGAAGTCTTTCTCATGTCATTTGGATCCCCCTCCCCAACTATCAATAACAACTCTGAATTGTATACACCAGAACTATAATTACAACCAAAGCACTGACCTCTCAATCACTTGGTCTCACACTCTGTTAGCCTCTGTACTGCGCCCACATTCAGTCCTATCCACATTTCTCCAAAGCCATTCCCTCTTCTCACTCTATTCTGACTCATCTATCCATTAATCTTCACTCCCTCTTATCCTGCTTTCTTCCACACCTTGTTCCCCATATCTCTTCTGACCGATACCACTTATTTGGTAGAATACTACGTGCAACTACCACTGCCTCTACTGGGGTTAGATTTCTGGTGCCACATTCCTACTATATTTCCTTTCTTTGTCCTTCCTAAGACATCATCCTCTGTTCCCTTCAACCATCCCTTCATACTTGTTCCAAGTTGTTCACATCCTCTTACCAGGTGCCCTCATGGAACAACACGCTAATACTGTATAATGCCACCTCTTTCCTTGATAAAGGTCACAAATTTCTTCAGAAGGATGAATGGGAGATAAGTGTTTAACGTTCTGCTGACAACAAAGTCATCAGAAATGGACACAAGCTCAGATTAGGGAAGAATAGGGAAGGAAATCAGCCAAACTTCCAAAGGAACCATCCCAGTATTTGCATGAAGTGATTCTGGAAAATCAAGGAAAACCTAATCAGGATGGCTGGACGCGTGTTTGAACCATCCTCTTCCCCAACGTGAGTCCAGTGTGCTAACCACTGTGCTACCTCACTCAGTAAGTTTCTTCAGGAATGCCATAAATAGCTCAAGCCACTCATTGGTGATCGATACAGTAGAGTTATGAAATCGCATGATGTTGATGTCTAAGTTTCAGCCACTGTTCCAAACATTTCCAGACATGTTCTGTTGGATAAAGATTAGGTATTTTAGAAAGTCAGTTAATATGTGATAGGGTGTGTGTGAGTGTTTATCAGATATGGAATGTATGTATGCAGCCCTTTAAAGAAAGCTGTTGTCATCTTGGAAGATGGGAGAGTCCACAGCATAATCATTATGAAGATGTGAAAGAAGGGCAGCACTTGGTCAACAAGAGTGCTGAAATAAATATCCTGGTTCATGTCCACACAGTAACTTGAATGAGTGGGCACTAGCCACCTAGCCACACTATGAAACAACCCCCACCTCCCCCACCCGCCACCCCCATTCAAAAAGAGAGAGAGAAGAAGAAGAAGTAGAAGAAGAAGAGAAGAGAAGAGAAGAAGAAGAAGAAGAAGAACTTCATAGAGCCATATCCAGCCTGAACTATACATTCTCATACTGCAAATTAAATGCCTCATGCCTCATTGGGCCACTGGTACACTCAACAATTTCAATCACTTGAAAAGAGTAAAAATCACAACTTGTTGGATCACACTACATGCCTCTGGTCTGCTACTGTCAAGTTTGTTTGTTGTTTAGTCCACTGAAGATGTGCTTCATATGTTACTGTGAGGAATGGCCTTTTGTGAGGTACCCACACGCAAATGTCCACTGCAAGTAATTCCCTTTGAAATATTCACTCAGGTACTGGTTGAGATGGACCTGCATCCACTGGCAATGATAATTCCTGTTGGGCCTGAAAGCAACTGTCACTGATAAAGTGAGACTCTCATCTCCAATTCCTGATAGTTAGGATCTTCTCACAGCTACTGTTCTTATGCCATTTTACACTGTTGTACGTGGAAATACCTTCACTTGTCGACACACTGGATAGTCCAGACTAATATACCAACAAATTCGGAAACTTCATTCTAGGTGTTGAAATGGGCCTGTCCATACACAATAGTTTTTTCTACCATTCTGTCATGTCTGCACATCAACCACTCTTACTCTGGTGATTCCAACAACCACCTGACGCAAACACACCATTTTACTGCCATGATCTAACTCATTGGTCAATATTTACATGACCATGCAGTAAAGTTCTGTATCATTAAAGGTGCCTCAAAACAAGCAGTGTGCTCTTTTAAGAGGGTGGACTGCTTCAAAGCAAGCAGTGTATTATTTTAAGAGGGTGACTAATATCTTGTCCAGTGAGCTTATCTGATCTGCGCATATGTGTGTGTGTGTGTGTGTGTGTGTGTGTGTGTGTGGGTGTGTGTGTTTTGGTCTGTTATCTTTCAGTAAGAACATTCTTCTAAAGCTTAGCTCTGAGTTATTAATGTGCCTGTCTATCACTTAGAGTCCCAACAAAAAAGTGAGTGGGTAACATTAGTACTTCCACTGTTCGTGTTCCACCTAGGACTTTCCACTGTCTTATCTTTTAATGAAATAAATTGTGCATAAAAGGACAAGAAAGACAGCTCAATAATTTTCGAAGAATATTGAGCTCCAGTAATTCACAATTCAGCACTGTTGAAACAGAGGAAATACAAATTCAACTAACAAAGTTTGTCAAACAAGTTTTAAAGGATCTATTTTTTCTAATATCTTACGTCTCACCATGCTTAACTTTCATTGTGTTTCTTGCATCAAAGTTTAAAGATGAAGTTTATCTATATTAATATTTTCAGAAATGCTTTTCATCAAAAGAATACAAAAAATGGGAATAAAGACACAATTTTATCTTCTTATACAACAAGCACATTTATAATTTACACAATACCTGAAAAGTGGCAATGGAAAACTTTGAACCAAACAAGTCATTGTAACAACTTTTCCTCTTTCAAAGAATGCCTGAATGCCAGTAACATGTCCCTCTTTCTTTTTAGGAGCAACACTGGTTGACGGTTCTGTGAAAGCATTGAAAAAATAACCATGAAAAATTGTTGCAAAATGCAGTGGCTTTTACCTGAATGATGGAAGAGGGAAACCTTGGACCATGCAAGTAATAACAACTGTCATTTTCAATTGAGCTGCCATTCTGACACTTGATACATGACTCTCCTTCACTTTGGGGGCAACACTTGTTTGAGGTTCTGCAAAATTTGCATCTGTGTTTAACATTGTTTAAATGGAATTGCTCTGCAGTCATTCTATGGTTTTTTTTTTTTTTTTAGTTTAGCTCATAAAATAGATTCATGATACTGCTATAAGCATTTCTTAAAAACTTAAGAAGAGACTATCAGAACTGGAATAATTATACCTGAATATGGGAGACGGGTAGCCCTGTGCATAACACAAAAGTGAAACATGATGTCCCTCATTTATAGTTTTTCTCAAAGCCCCTATTTCATTATCCTTTACTTTTGGCTGTATACTTGTTTGTGGTTCTGTAATAAAAATGAAAGAAATATGTCGAAAGATGTGATCCTTTAATGTGCAACTACATTTAAGATTTTACTAGATGAAGCAGCAAGTATCATGCAAGTTATAAAACTAACTGCAATTCACATTCCACAGTTATCTGATTGAAAATTTAATGTGCCATTGAAACACTGAGTTCATGACAGATCAACAGAAAACACATGCATGTAAGGCCTCAAATGTATTGGAGTGCTTGTGTATGCAACACTTCCTCTGTGTGAGCAACAGTGCAACATGGGACACACAGTAAAGAGGACAGACAAGTTGAAATTTGATGCAAATGAACCTGCTGAGATTTGATAGAGTAGTGCTGCACAGGTGAAATCAATATCAGAAAAATAATGCCAAATACTTCGTGTAGAAAATATGGTGATTGGCTTAGAAATAATGCTGTGAATTGATAAAAGCTTTCAGATAACAAAAACAGGAAATAAAACTCCAAATGGTCCAAGTCGAAGAAATATAAGGCATCTGAATTACAGGAGACATTATATGATACACAGAAAAAGCACAAAAACTGATGTGGAAGACTGGAAAAATGAGTGGTAGGTGTGTAGAAACTACAAAGGACTCACTACATGCTGGTACATGCATGCTGTTGCAGGTTTTAAGAAGTAAATCTCTGCATATGCAGAAAAAGTGAAAAATGAGAACACTGGAAGAGTTTTGCAGGATTCAATTAGAAATGTTGTTAATGATATAAATGTCAAGAAGAAGTAATGTGATTTACTCCTTATTTTGAAAAGAACAATTTTCAACCCAAAAATATTTCTATACACTTCATCATAATACATAAAACACAAATATCAGAAACTTTTGAATGAGGTTCGGTGAAGGTTGAACGAGTTTGTAGCCAGCCAAATTTGTCAATATGAGGGTACATTTATGATGAAATGAAGGAAGTACACTAACCTTTCAAAAATGTTACTCACCATATTTCAAGAGAATGTATGAAAGGCAGACAAAAACATTCTAATGTCCCTAAAAATTTTCTTACATCTTTGTTTTAACCTCAGTGTCAACTACATACTCAAGCCCCAGAACAAACATTTAATTTATCTGCGTTGAAATAAGGTATTTACACCAATACAATTTTCTTATGAAAGTGAATAGTTCCCTGCAGTCATTCTAATAGAACTAACTGATTTACTGAGTAACTTATTTTGAACAAAAAGTGCAAAATTTTTGGATTCCAAGAATATGCTAATATCCTGGGTACAAGCATGAAAATATCATTAAATGCACATAAAGTATCTTAAATGTTGTACTAACAGTTGAAAATCTTGATAGTGGATATCATAAAAATTCTTATAACAGCCTGAAAATCTCTGTTATCTGGATTGTTAACACTGTCATTTCCTTCTCCCGTTACTTGCAAAAGAATTTTATCCATCTGATATTTAAATTGTTAAAAAAAGTTTCAATACACCAATAAACTGACCTGAAAAACTCTGATCTACTAGAAAACAATCCATTTTTGACAATGTACTGTAATTGGATATAACATTCTAGAAAAATTTTTAAATAACTTAAGATTCCTCTACATTCTATATAGCTGAAATAAAACTTGTGTATCTAGAGGACACAATAGCTTTGCAGATCAAACACTTTAATGTGTTGCAGATAACACTGAACAAGCCACCTGTCATAAACTGTTTCATCACATTTGCAGTTGTACTGTGTAGCTCGCAGAGCGGAATAGAAGAAGGAAATCAAGTTCATTGCTTTGCAGCCAAATGTCTTTTAATTGCATAGTTCTACACAAGAAGCACAATTTACAGTTCTGTTCAGTTATTTTCAGGCATGTGACAAATTGAACTACTGTCATCCTACATTATTGTCAATTTGTGTACTAACCTGACAATTATAGTGATTTTTTTAACAAACACAGAACTGCAACTTTGCTGTTGGTGACTAGCTTCAGTTCTTTCATCTTATCAGTATTGATACTAGCAAATACAATCTCTCTGTCTTTGCTCAGTTCCTAGCCATGTGGTCTATTGTTTACAACTGTGTAAGACTTGCCTGTATAAGTTTTAAAAAAAGTCCTAAACCACCTGCTTTAAATGCGTCGTATTTTTGTATCATGCAGTCAAGCTTCCTAGCACACCACATTTTGACATAAATGTGTTTTACGGCTTCACAAATTAATTTTGGTAAAGTATTCCAGAGCATGTCTTAAACTTATGGAGTCAATTTATGGACACAGTAATCTATTTCCAATTTACATGCAATTTCTAGAAACTTTCCTTGGGTTACCAGTTTGTTACAGAAAAGACATAGAAAGAACCCCAGTTTTGTGTTTCAAGTGAATGAAAACGTTTTCTGGCTTAGATGATTCATCAGATTTCAGTTTCTGGCCTTTATTGGTACTTACGGAAAATTTATTTGAAATACTTATGATCACTAACAAAACCTCACAATATCAAAGATATCTGGCCAAATGATACAGTATGGTGTTTATTAAATTCCTCTACAATTTGTAATTTTTTTACCATCAATACTTTTTATTTAAATATCAATTGTGGAAATTTGTAAGCATCATTTACTGCATTGAAATGAAAACACTGTTCTCTCGCCACACATTTTGTCACAAGTTGGTGAGTTGTTGGAACACACAGGCTTCTTTACCTTTGCAAGGAATATCTTCTCAGCAACTATAAGTCTGCAGTATAGATAATGAGGGAGTTCACAATGTCCATTTAAAAAAAATAGCAAACACTTTCTTTGATGTCAAGCTTTTGTAAGCCTTCCGCAGTTTTTCAAAAAGTGGCACCAACAGAAAGACAGTGTGACTTGTGCGAGACAGAAGCATGTTAGATGGGAATGCTAACATAGTTTCTAATAGGGAATTTGGGGGACTCCAGTGAGAAAACATTTTACATGGAAGAGTCTTACCATACACAGCGGAAAATGTTATACAGGAGCTACGTTTAATTCCTTAGCATTTTTGATACCAGTAACACCTACTGTCCAGCTCTCACTTCGTTCACGGCTCATCACATATTTCTTAACCAGTAGTGATGTCCAGCTGCTGCTCATTAATAGCGTTTACTCTTACTATGAAGCCAATTACCATAATCTTTTAATGTAGCAGTAAAATTAATTAAAATGAAAGCTAGGCTACAACTTCCAAGAAGGCATCAGTATCTCTTGACATCCTACAAAATACAATCAGTTCTTTCCTTTTGAACTTGAAACAGAATATTGTACCAATGTTTGTACTTCCAGTTGTTGACTACAGTGATATCCTGATAAGGTTTATCTCAGAAAAGCCCGTGATGCTTTGAATTTGTCATACATGGGAGTGTATGACACATATCTGACATTTCTCATTTCAGTCATATTTCACTATCTAATGTACAGTTATCATAGTTACAAGCATAGACTTTCATGCATACGCTGGCTGCTTTACAATATGGTCACTGTCTACAGACTATTCTTATTCTTCTTGGCCTCAACACTCTTACGTGAACAACACAGCAGAAATATTCATTTCAGTATCCCTTCTGTTCAACTCTCGAATGATTTCCCTCACAATACCAGACACCAAATCATATCTCCAGCTTCAAAACACAGCTAATGACCTGTGTCTTCAAACAACAATAATGTCTGCCCTTCCTTTTGAATGCTTATTTTGTCTCGTTACCATTAAGGAGCTTTCTTTCTTACGAGACCCCATTTCCCCAAGTTCCTAGGTGGGACAATGTACCTGAATTTTTCTCTCTTATAGCTCACTGTGTCATATAGCATTTATGTAGGCTTACACAAGATCGTATTTGCTGATGTCCCTTCACTCACGACATGTGCGATTTCAGAGATCACACATCCATACAGTTCACAGCCCCGCTTATAGAGGCCATCCAGGTTGGCCTCTGGAGCATTCTGTTGAGCTGCCAAAGAAACAGAATTATTTAAGCAATCACAAATGAGCACTTGGCCTATTTGGTATCCTGTATTACTGTTGTCCATTCAACGTGTTCAGGGCTATGGGCAACCTGTACATCACTGAATCTTATGTGAGCGCTATGAAGTACTATGCTTCATTAACTTGTTTGTTCTTGATATAAAAAACTTGGCAACAAGTGAGGGTTACATTTTCTCCACGTGTTAGTGTCAGTGTTAAGTCACCCAACAAACATCTTGATGGAAGAAGTACTCCAACGTATCATTACCCAACAGCAAGCTTCAAGCTTTCACGGGACAACAGCAAACTCTCAAACCTCTCTCAGTCAAGTGGCATCTGCGTGTTTGCTTTAGGTTACTCAGAGCAACCAACACACTCTCTGGCATATGATGAATTGGCTGATGATTGGGACTCCTACAAGGCATGGTTACACAAAAATTTCCAGGTTTTCTGTGTGAGTGATGCAAACCTGTGGTGGGCTTCCTTTTTTTTTTCTTGGCTTTCTTTGTGCATATATCAGTTGTTGTGCCAACTTGCAGCTTTCCAAGAAATGGCCAGCTTATCATTTGATGAAATTTGCAAGCTTCTCTCAACCTATTATTGTGAAAGAACACATGTCACTGCAATGCATGTAGAATTTTACCATTTCCAGAAATACCCTAACCAATCTTACAAAGCCTGGGCTGCAGAATTACACAGGTTGAGCTGTCACCATAAATTTTTCACTAGTATCCATAATGAATCCTACGCTGATCATATGGTGTGTGGTATTATTTGTCTGGCCCCAGATAGGGAAGTCCACAAAAAGCACATCAATGTGAGAATCCGACACTTACAGATGAGCTCAATATAGCACAGTCCTATCAAGTGTCAAGAGCCACAGGCAGTCAGATTACTGCTTGGGAGTAGGTACCAGAAGTTATTTAGTTAACCCCAATTAGGCACGCTGCAAGTGTTCAGGACAAGGAGAAAGCCATTGCAGCAGTACAGCCGCTGACTCAACATTGCATGGCTGCATTGGCTATGGCCACAGCAGCAACAAGTCACATCACAAAAGTGGCAGCATGCCCCCCTTCTGTTTTGCCAGTAATGCTTCATCAAACATAAGTGAGCTGAGTGCCCTAAGTGTTGGGCTGTTTGCCACAAGTGTCAAAAGAAAGGCCACACTGCATCAGTGTGTAATGTGGAGGACACAGCAGTAACAATGGACATAAACTGTATCTCTACAATGACTATCTCTTCGAATGAATTGTTTATTGACTTGCATGTTTTAATAAACTGTTAAAAACGCAAGTGGACACAGGAGTTGTAGTGACTTTAGTAAACGAACAAACATGCATCGATCTGGGCTTCCCTCCGTTCACACAGGTTTCATGGGCATTGGTTAACTACAATAAATAGTAGATTCTGATCCTAGGTCAGTTCTCCACTCCTGTATCTTAAAAATCTGCAGTTTGCCCTCTCATCTTCCTTGCTGATGATCATTCCCATACCACAGATCTGTTCAGGAGTCCCTCTGCTCTGAGTTTTTGTTGCCATTCTCCACTGGGCTTGATTGTTCTACTGCTTGTCAGGCTCACATTACCATGAAAGAGTCAGCCCACCCTTGTTTTTTTTGTCAGGCGTGGTAGGTGCCTGTCATGTTGACTGACTCTGTCAAGGCAGACTTATACCATCTGATGTTGCTCGATGTCACTCAGCCTGTTTATTCAAGTGAATGGGCTACATCACTGATCACTGTTAAGATTCCAACAGGAAAGCTTTGCCTTTGCAACAACTTCAGTTTCAGGATTAATGCACAGTCTGCGACAGATAGATACCCTTTGCCCAGGCCTCGAATTCCTCGCAAAATTATCACGTGGCCACTACTTTTAAAGGACTGATTTGTCAAAAGCATACCTCCAGCTCCCTTTGAATGAGGGTACTAGGAACAGTCTCACTGTCAATACATCTTTCAGTCTATACCAATATCAATGCATGCCTTTTGGTGTTGCTAGGTTGCCCACAATTTTTCAGAATTTTTTAGAATAGCTGACAGCCTCTGTGCCCAGTTGTATCAATTACCTCAACAATATCATTGTTTGGCTTCTTCCACTGAAGACCACCTTAGCAATCTCCGTTCATTGTCTTCTGTCTTGCAGTCTGCGGGCCTCAAGTACAATCTTGCCAAATTTCAATTTTCTTGGCCTTCAATTCAGTACCTATGTTATGAGGTTTCTTGGACAAGGATCAAGCCGTTGCGTCACCATGTTGACACAATTGCGGTTCTGCCACGGCTGAGCTCTATTAAGGTGCTGCGGGCATTTCTACCTAAAGTTGGGTAGGCCCTACTATCATAAGTTTCTACCAGATGCATCCACTGTTGCTCAGCTCCTGCACACACTTTTGTGTAAAAATGTGACTTTTTCCTGGTCCCCAGCTTGTGACTGAGCATCCACTTTGCATAAGTCTGAACTTCAATCTGCCCCATGTCTGGACACTTTTCACCTGGGTCAGCATCTCTTGTTGGCTACAGATTCCTCTCAGCACAGTCTTGACATGGTGTTGGCACACAGTTACATGGGCTGATACGAACGACCCATTGCTTATGCTTCTAAGACTAACTCCTACACAGTAGCCTCATTCTCAGATTGAAAAGGAGGCTTTAGCAATTGTTTTTGCCCTCAGTAAATTTCATGTTATTTTGTATGTTTCTAATCTCCTTTTAATCATGGATTACAAGCCATTGATTGCTCTTTTTAACCCTTCAGCTTCTGTGTTGGACAGGGCAGCACATTGTTTGCAGTAGTGGGCTCCCTTCCTGTCCCACAATCATTATTACATCCATTACTGGTTGATGGCACCAAACGCCAATGCTGATGCCATATCTCGCCTTGCGATCTGGCCAGACCCAGCGTTCGATCAGGATGAGTGGTTTTATTTCTGTTTAGATACTGAGAACGAGAATGCAACCGATTGTTTTCCCACCAATATTGCCATGATACCATTAGTTGTCACTGCAGATCCCATACTTAGTCGAGTCCTCTCTTTTGTGCAGCAAAGGTGACTGGAAAAATCCCCATTCCGTGCCTTGGATTCCTTGCGTAACTACTTCTCCTTCCAGCCTTTCGTGGGGTTCTTTTGTTAGCTATGGAGGACACTGCTCCCTGAGTTGTGATCCCCGCTTCCTTACACCATACTGTACTACAGCTTCAACATGTCGATCATTGGGGGACCTCTTGCATCAAAGCTTAGGTTCACCAGCATGTGAATCGGCCAGGCATAGATGGAGACATTATATGGCTTATCACCACCTGCACTCACTGTGTTCAGCACCAGGCAGCCTCACAGGAATCTTTTTACCCCTGGGCAATGCCACAGTGTCCATGGGAGCATCTATATTTTGATCTTGCTGGGCCCTTCCTAAATCAGTATTGGTCCATTGTAGTGGACACCTATTCCAAGTTTCCCTACATGGTGTATGGTCCAGCTATATTCTTGGCGGCCACTATTTTGGGCCTGTCTATGATTTTGCAATTGAGGGTCTTCCGTACACCGAGGTTACTGATAACGGCCCCCAGTTTGTTTCTCGAGAATTTGCATCTTTTTGTCACACTAGTGGTGTGGGTATCCCGTCATTTTGATCAGCTGTGGCTAAGCACAATGGGATCCGTCCCGGAGGGGTCACTGCCCCCCCCCCCCCCTACCGTCACCACCGTGGATGCCTGTTCCTGTGTCACAGATTGTCCAGTTCATGCCACAGCAAGGGTGGCTGTCTGGTGTTCAATATCTGGAGTCCCTACTTCTGCTCCCACTGCTCGACTTGTTGCCAGTGCAGATCCCACTGCACCTGACACCACTGCTGCCACGTCGATTGCCAGGCCCGGTGCGCCCTTCGCCTCCGACACCCCCACTGACACCTCAAGCGTTGACCACTGACCCTGATGAGGACATCGTTGTGGAGACACCATCCCCAGTCCTGCAATACGGTCTATCATGAAAGGGGGATGGCATTCAAAACCGCCCCTCGCCACTTCCGCCCTACTCGTCAGTGCCTGCTCATCACATGCTGCAGCAGTCTCCATCATCAGGCAATTAAATGGACATCAACACTATCATCAGCTGACTAGTATTATCATTGCCTAGTGAGATCAGTGCTTTTCTTCAGTACCAGTGATTTTCTGTACCTCGATTTTTTTTGTACCACACATTTTTTATGACATTGTATTTTTCTGTGCCTAGTGTTTTTAAATATGTATGTGCTTTTCCCATCTCCTGAAAGATAGGACTGATGTACCTTCACTCATGATGCATGCAATTTCAGATATCACATGCCCATACAGTTCACAGACCTGCTTATAGAAGCACCTGGGATGGGCCCCTGGCACACTCTGGTGAGCTGCCAAAGAAACAGCTTTATTTAAGCGATCACAAACAAGTGCTCGGCGTACTCTGTAACCTGTATTAGTGTTGTCCATTCAACATGTCCAGTGCCACGCGCAACCTGTACTTCATTGTATCTTACGGTGGTTCTATAAAGTACTATGTTCCATAAATCATATTTGTTCTTGCCATATTTGCATTTTATGCTGTCACAGTTTCTATTGTCACTATCATAATCAAACTGTCTCTACCCCTGTCCCACAGCTTGCAAGATATGGACCAAATAATTTCAAAAGTAATACACACTATGGGCAACTATGTAACTAAGTAAAATCACAGCTGTCATACAAGACTTGTAATTGGAAACTATCACTTTAGGCACATTTCATAGAGCTATAAGAAATATTATAAATAAAAAATAGAACATTTCAATGCCAAAACAAAACTCTGAGTGAGCAAACTGAATCCCATTCAAACAAGCAAGGAGCAATAAGGCAAACTGTCTTCCAACAGATCTTTCAAATAATGAAACACAATGTATGCCTCATTTCAAAGATTTGAGTTTGAGATCTGTTATACTGCAATAATCCATATAATCTGATTAGAAAGAGGACAATAAACTGATAACTTATACATAAAATACAGTGAACTATATTTCTGTTTAATTTGATACTGTTTGGCTGCATATTTTGTATGAAATTGCTTTGCAGAATGTCAGTGGCCAAAACCATTATTTTGCTATTCTGAACTCATGAAATAATGTATACGTCCATGTCCTGTAAACATGTCAGTGGTGTATTTGTTAACCAGTATCACTACTTACCCCATCCACACTGATTTTGTTTTTCTCAAACCAAGTGTTGCTGTGACTGGTTCTAATCTCAGCCCATGAAAATCATCTTTTCCATTCTTTATCCATTATGTGCAACTTAGAATTCATATCTCATGCAATCATTTTATTATTATTATTATTATTATTATTATTGTACATTGTGAAATGCAGTTGAGGAGTTAAATGAACAAAATTAGCTCAAGTACTCCTTTTGGATTTTCCCCAAAAATGTTCTCTACATTTTT
Organism: Schistocerca piceifrons; assembly: GCF_021461385.2. Lineage (NCBI taxonomy): Eukaryota > Metazoa > Arthropoda > Insecta > Orthoptera > Acrididae > Schistocerca > Schistocerca piceifrons. The sequence continues at coordinate 585,097,277 of NC_060143.1, forward strand.
CTGTCCTTGTTTTATTAACTGTGGTGCTTGGTTTTGCCATAAATTGATGATTACCAGTTATAATTTTGAATTTAGTTCAGGCCTCTCCAATGTCTTCCATGGATCCTATCTCATTTTCTAGATGCTTCCCTGAGTTTCAGATAGCCAGCAGCTCTTTGCCTGAGAATTCTTTGGGTTAATGTAGAATTTTTCATTCAGATAATCAATTCATACTACAAAAACGTATGTATGTATGTATGTATGTATGTATGTGTATGTTCCACATCTCCTACTAAACCAATGGAGTGATCTCGATCAAACTTGATACACATATCCCTTACTGCCAAGCAACAACTGCTGTGGGGGGTAGGAACCATCCAACTATCATGGTTCACGTGATATGACATCGTAAACAATGAGATGTGTGAAAAACTGCAACATCATGCATGATGTTTAAACTCATTACTGCTGTGCTACTAACTCTATTCACAAGCATTTTTTTCAGACAGTATTCACATATGCCACTAAATGCACCCAAAAAATGCACTAACCAGATTATATCATGATACCACACATAATTCAGAAGATATGATGTCATACATCTGAGATGTACGAAAAACTACTAGATTGTGCATGCTGTTTGGCACTAACTCTACTCACAACTTATTTCACAAACAGTACCCACATAAGCTACTGAAAGTATCAACACAAATATATCACTGTGCGACACATACGCTGCTAAATGCACCAACAAAATTATGTCATGGTGCAACATATAGTTCAATTATGTCATGGTACAACATATAGTTCAGGAGATATTATGTCACAAAGACTGATATGTATCAAAAAATGTTGCATCATGTGTGAAATTTTAATACATTTATTCTTTATTACTAAGACACTCCTACAGTCAAGTCAATGTAAGAAAATCCTAGACACCTGGCAGCACTGTTTACTACTTCCAACAGTGAAGTGCAAATAGCTGTAAGTGGAAAAAATTATTGTTTAAAGAGCTATGAAGAGGTGTACCCCTAGAGACCTTTGCCAAATCAAGTTGTAGATATGTGAAGCAGCTGCACCCAGAGTACAGAAACTGTCCAGGAAATTACACTACAAACACAGTTCATATTTTGCTTTCATTTCTAATAGGAAACTGGCAAAATGAATACCCAGAAAATGTTGGGTTTGTCAGATATTGTAGTCATAAAATGTCAACTGCATCCTCCCAAAAATGTTGGAAAACTCTCTCAGAATGTTAGGATAATTTGAGAGGTATTCCTTTCCTCTATAACATCATCATCATTGTCATTTATAAAGTAAACTACCAATCAAAATAAAATGAGTATATGAAGTATATTACACCTCTGCATTTGCCAGGGACACACAGTACTGCTCTAGTCAGTCAAATTAAGTCCCATGAAAATTCTGGAAACAATCATGGCTTCATCACTGGTCTACGCAGTATTTAATGCTAACATTTTTCCAAATGAGCTGCATGTTAATCTGCATATGTTTATTTTCACTCAAAAAACTAGCACTTCCTGTTAATCACCTCAGTTTCTAGTATTTTTACTGTACATTAAGTCTTACTAACATTTTATTAACAAATGTAATTAATTTTTGAAAATATAATGTAATTGGATAGATAAAAAAATCTACTCATCAAGTGTCGATAGAAGAACACACATATAAAAAAGGTATTACCTACACAAGCTTTGGAGTCAGTGGCTCCTTCTTCTGGCAGAAGGGTTGAAGGGGAGGGAAGAGGGGTGATGGAAAAGGACTACAGAGATTTAAGAAAAGGGATAGTCACCCAGAACCCCAAATCAAGGGAAACTCTTTCCTTCTCATCATATCGGGTAAGTCTCTCTGGGTGACTTTTCTAAACACTACCCCTTCTCCTAAATCTCTCCAGTCCTTTTCTTTCACCCCTCCTCCTTCCACTTCAACACTTCTGCCAGAAGAAGGAGTCACTGGCTCTGAAAGCTTGCATACATAATACCTTCTTTAAACGTGTATTGCTGCTACTCACCTGCTGCCACTTGGTGAATAGATTTTTTATCTATGCAATTACATAAAATTTTACTAAGCAATTTTGTGTTCTTGCCAAGTTTGACTAATCACATTAAAGAAGTATGTGGCAGTAGTACGGAAGGAATCAATTGAGAGAAGAAGTTGACTGGTCAGAGGAAGAGTGAGAGCAAGAAACAACAGAGTAATATTAAAGGGGAGATGGTCAGAAGAAAACAGAAATAGAAAGATATTAGAAAAAACATGGACAGTTTACAATGTGACAGAAAAACTGGTTTCCCACTGAACACAAAGAAAACAGCTAGGATATGCAAAGAGGGAAGCTATGATGATGTTAAAATATTAAGCTTTAATCTCCTCATGAATATAGAGTGGCTTTGGGTAAGACACAGATTGGAACTGTTGTATAGCTGACACAGAGATTGAGGAAGATTTAGTACTATGCAAAGATACAGCCAAGATGTTAGACAAATCTCATCTGGTGTTGCAGTTAGGAAATTATATGCAAAACAAAGGAAAGGCAACCACTCACCTATAGTTTACTGATGTTTGGCACATACAAACATGCAACAAAAAAATATTATTTTCTAACTTTCGAGCTCTTGCTCTTCCTCTAATAGAATTACACAGATTCATCCACCCAACTACACATACACAGATAAACACATTCATGACTGCAGATGTGTTTGTTTGGGTGCCTCTGTGTGTGTGTGTGTGTGTGTGTGTGTGTGTGTGTGTGTGTGCCTTCTCTACTAGAGAAAGAACAAGAGCTGGAAAGCCAGTAAATATTGTTTTCTGTCGAATTTCTCTACATGCCACACATAAAGCAGCTATGAGCGAGTGGTTGCCTTTCCTTTAATTTATGTAATATTCCATTGTGATTGTGGAATAATGATACACATCTAATATGTAAGGAGAGGTGTTGAGGCCACCAATTGCTACTAAACCAATAAAGTAAACGGAGCATGTGAAAATCACATATGCTATCTGGTCACATCCAACGTAATTGAACATAGGAAGAACTGATGTCATAAAACAACCAAATGTAACACATATATCTCACCCAAGAATTCATAACTAGCTCGAGTTATCCGGAGTTTTCATTATTTCTGATGTGTTGAAATAGTAAAACTTTGGCATGACTAAAGACTGAGCTAATTTTTGTTTGTTTCAGATAGAAACATTTATCTAAATTATTAGAACTTATATAGGCAAGAGAGAGACTTCCTCCATCTGGTCACAATTTGTTCTTCCAAATTTAGATCTCATCCAAGATTAACTCAACATTTTACCATTCTTGGTAAAATAACTGGATATCATCAAGAAGTACTGGGAGAACTGTTTCATGAATATGTCTGCTAATTAATTTTCAGATGGACATCAGAATTACCTGCAACTTTCTAGTGTTTGGTACAAGACCATGTTTAGCACCCACTGTGAAACTGAACAATAGGTTTCGTAACAGTGTCATTATTTTATCCTGGATTTTCCATTGTTTGAACAATAGGCTATCATTCATAACTGATATAGCAGTGTAATGTCTCTTAGGGCAGCCGCTTTAGTGCGACTGAATGTCATCTGTATGCAACTGATAGTGATGAAAATGAAGCACAAATGAAATATCACTGGTATCCGGCAAGAAAAGGAGTGAATGAAGACTGAAGCCTTAAGGGCTGCAGAGTGCACACGTTTACATGAGGACTTTGACTCACAGATGGCTCACTGGCATCTGCTTCTGATGTAGCTGTTGAACCACAGTTTTGAGAAATTTATCTGTTTCATTTTCAAAAGTAACATAACATTAATAATATTAAAAGCCTTGCTGAAATCAAGCAGTGTTAAAACGATTGCTTCACACCTGTCTATGGCAAGTTTAATGCTATCAATTACTTTGCTTTGATTTCCTCAAACTCGGCAGATGGAAACTAGCACTACAACATGTCCTTGGTTCTTAGCACTCACATGGCCTTCATTTAGGTTAATTTCTTCTGTCTCAACTTTTCTTCACTGTAACTACTCTTTGCTTCGCTCTGTTTTAGTTTTCTACATCTTTCATTGTCTTTCCCATCTATTTTCCCTGCCCCTTCCCACCTCTGTTAAGTGCAATGCACTTAGCTTCTCACTCTTATTAACTTGTGCACAATGTTTTAGTAGTAATCTCTGTCTCGTCTATTACCCTGTCTTCCACATTTAAGCTCTCAGGTTTTCAAATCTCGTCCGATTCAGTCCCCTACAATCAGTCTTTCCTTCTTATCCCGTACACTAAGTCTCCTTTGACCTGCGGTTCTGGGTGACTTTTACAAAATCTACCCCATTTCCTAGACCTCTCCAGGCCTTTTCCTTCACCCTTCTTCCTTTGCCTTCAACCCTTCTGTCTGAAGAAGGAGCCACTGACTTCAAAAGCTTGCCAATCACAGCAGTCTTCAATGTGTGTGTTCTGCCGACACTTGGAGAGTACACTTTTTACCTATCCAACTAAATAATTTTATCAATGATCGATTGTTTTTGGAGTTACTTTGATTGATACAGTTGCTGTTCAGTTGTTCATAATGTATGAGCTGTTAGATACTGTGGGTTATATACTGAATGGCCCACAGCCCCTGGTGGTTTTGGATCATCATTCTTTGGTATTTATCATTCTTTGGTATTGGCCAAATTATGCTTTGCTGGCACTCAGTAGGATATGAACTACTAGCAAGACATGTCTATGAGTACTGGAATAATAGCATAGATAACATTTTTAGGCCGTCATTACCTACTGCCTTAGAAGAGATTATCTTGATTGCTTTCTTTAGAGTATGTGTAGAAACATGCTTTAAGAAAAACATGTATGTCAAGAAGGTGCCATGCGGAGGCTGAAAATTTATCACAATTTGAGAGCTTGCAGCTGCTGATAAAAATTATTTATTTCACCTGCAGAGACTTAAAAAACAGCCTCAGATTATGCTCTTCCTAGGCTGAAGTTGCAGTTTTTCACAGTGCTACAGGATTCGAACACATTTCATGACTGGTTTTGGCAAGTTGCACAGTTTTTTCACAGTTCTGCAGGCTCTCAAATTGTGATAAACAAATGCATGCCTGATTTTGGCATTGTGGATGTTTTGCATCACTTTGATCCGCAGTTCCCTGTCCACTTTACATAGTCCACCTGACATATTTTGCTTGAACCTTCTACGTGCTAATTTCTGTTAATTCATTATTTGGCATCATTTTGTAGTTAGCCATGGAGCAGCAGCATGGAGTTTTGATGAACCATTGAGGGGCATGTTTGTCATTCAATACAGTCACTCTGTGACTAAATTTCTGAACTTTACCATATAATGTTGGCGCATTACTCAGATCCTTCCACAGAATATCTCAATAATTCTTCTGTAGTGCATCACAGTTAGATGGTGTTAAGCGTTTGTAGGCTTTTAGGTGAGATTTTTCTCTGACAGTCAGCACTGAGTATATTAAGAATAGCACCATAGGCAGAAGGGCCTGGAGCAGAAGTCTAACTGGAATGCATTACTTGATGTGGTCTCTTTGTTGCTAATATAAGGTTGTGACAGTATGGTCTGTAATTGGCTGGATCCAGAGGTATAACACTCATACTGTTACTATGACACAGTCTCCTTAGATTCTCTACAGAGTGAAATTTTAACTGCAGTTCTATATTTGTGTCTCCCATAATGATTACACACTCAGACTGTGACACTTGTGAGGACAAGGTGATTGGAAAGGTGATAAATCATAAATGTTAAGTAGTTCACAGATCACTCCCATTAAAAATTTATGATCAGATACATTTATTTCAACAAACAACAGCTCTGCTTCTGTTTCAACATTTGCATCTGATATACGTTGTAGCTTCAGTTTTAGATCAGAGTGAACAATGCAACACAACCAGCCTCACATGTCATAATCAACCCTTGAAGCATATACCTATGAGATAATCAAGTTCAGAGGAGATGTTTGATTTGAGCCACATCTCTGACAGATAAACTTTTGCTCGATGTTAATTTGCAAATCTGTCTCAAATTTACCACTCTTAATTCATACTAAAACAATCGTCATACTAACAGAAGTCTGGCCTGTTCCATTTGAGAACATGGACAACACTTCTACTTTGTTTCTAATAACTGCGTAAAAAATTTAGAAATTTAAAATCTTCACTCTGTGAAATGTACCCTGTTAATCATCAGTGACTGCATACTCTTGATGACCCATGGTTCTACTCCCTATACATTTTACTTTTCCATGACTCACAGACAGAAACAACAAAAAGACTACTAAACTTTAAAATTTTGGGCAAAAACCCTTCTTCTGATGTAGGAAACATGCACACATCCACAACTCACATATTCATGGCTTAAGTCTCCGGCCACTGGGGCCCCAGCAACCAGAGATGGTACCTATGCGTGTCTGAGTTGTGCTTGTTTTAATGTGGGTGTGTTTCCTATTTCAGAAGAATGAGTTTTTGATTGAAAGCTTAAATGTTTACTTGTTTTCTCACTGCACATGTCTGTGGCTCAATACCTCTTCTATGTACTGAGTAGCAATCTATCATTTCCATATTGTTTTTATTACATCATGGACTTTATAACGTTTATTTCACTTTTCCATGAGTTTTTCAGTATTTAATGCAGATGTAAGTCAAAGTGCCTGACAATGAAAAATCCAGGATGGAATAATGACAATATTATGAAAAGGATGGTTGCTACTCACCATATAGTGGAGATGTTGTATTGCAGGTAGGCACAACAAAAAGACTTATCAGCATGTAAACTTTTGGCCATACAGGCCTTCATCAGAAATAGACAACATACAAGACTGCGACCAGCAGCACATGATAAGAGAAGTAACCAGGTGGTGAGGGTAAGGAGGGGGTTGGGATTGGGTGGAGGGATAGCAGGATACAGGCAGGCGACAGTAAAGTGTTGCTTGTGGGAGCATACATGGACGAGGTGGGGAGAAGGAAGGACACAGAGGACTGTCTAGTGCTGGTATGGGAACAGGGAAGGTGCTGGTTGGGTAAGGACAATGGCTAATGCAGGTTGAGACCAGGAGGGTTGCAGGAACATACAATATATTGAAGGAACAGATCCCACCAGAGCAAGATGGGAAGGACTCACATGGCACAGGCTGTGAAGCAGGCATTGAAAAGAATAACGTTGTGTTGGGCAGCATGCACAACAGCTGGTTGGTCCAGTTCTTTCTTGGCCAAAGTTGGTTGATGGCCATTCATGCTAACAGAATGGCTGCTATGTAGAATGAAGCACAGCAGTTGCATCTTAGCAGTAGATCACATGACTGGTTTCAAAGGTAGCCCTGCCTTTGATGGGATAGGTGACACTTGCGACCAGACTGGAGTAGCTGGTAGTGGGAGGATGTATGAGTCAGGGCCTGCATCTAGGTCTATTACTGAGATATGGGCCATGAGGTAAGGGGTTGGGAGCAAGGATTGTGTAGGGATGGACAAGGATATTTTGTAGGTTCATTGGGCAGCAGGATACCTCTGTGGGAGGGGTAGGAAGGATAGCGGGTAGGACATTCTTCATTTCAGGGCACAGCGAGAGGTAGTCGAAATCCTCGTCCATCCCTACACCACTCCTGTTCCCAACCCCGTGCCTCATGACCAATATCCCTGCAACAGACCTAGATGCACGACCTGTCCCTTACAGACTCTCACCACCAACAACTCCAGTCTGGTCAGATGCATCACCTATCCCATCAAAGGCAGGATTACCTGTGAAATCAGTCATGCGATCTACAAGCTAAACTGCAACCACAGAGCTGGATTCTGCAAGTGCATGGCAAACAACAAGCTGTCCCTCCACATGAATGACTACTGACAAACTGTAGCCAGCACACAGCTGGACCACCCTGCTGCTGAGCACACTGCTCAACACGAAATGCTTTGTTTCAATGGCTGCTTCACAGCCTCTCTCATATGGATCCTTCCCACCAACAACAGCTTTTCTGAACTGCACTGGTGGGAACTCTGCCTGCAATACATTTTACTTTCCTGTAACCCTTGTGGCCTCAACCTATGTTAGTCACTGTCCTTACCCACCTAACCCCTTCCCTGTTCCCATTTCGGCATGAGGCAACCGTCTATTCCACCAATGCAGCCACAGTATTTTTATTTTTCTCCTTTTCTGCCTCTCCCCCCCCCCCCCCCTCCCACTGTCCCCCTTGCCCACTGTCTAGCCTCCCGACTGCACCTAACTGCCCTACCCTCACCCCATCTTGTCACTGTATGCTCCCACAAGCAGCACTTTACTGTCCCTACCCTACTATCATTTCCCCTCCCCACCCCTCCTGCCCTAACCTCCTCCTCAACCTCACAAGCCAGTTGCTTCTTCATCATGCACTGCTGCAAATAGTCCGGCTTCAGCAGCCAGAGGCGCACGCGCGCTTGCGCACGCGTGTGTATGTTGTCTATTTCTGATGAAGATCTTTTTGGGTAAAAAGCTTAATTGTTGACTCTTTTGTTGTGTCTATCTGCAACTCAACAGCTCTGCCACATGATGGTTATTAAACTGCCTGTTAACTTTCAACAAATCTTTTCCTTGTATGGCAAGTAGTATTTTAATAATGTAAATTTTCTCACCTGAACAAGGGGACTGGACTAGCTTGAGCATTGCAAAGCATAACAGCTGAGTTATGTAAATAACCCAAAGCTGCACCCACTTTCACTGCATGCGGCAAATGGGGAGGAGTACTGCCAATTGGTTCTAGAATTGAGAGATAAATACTGGTCATGTGTAGCCAGCTGTTTATGTGAAACATTTCATCAATTTTAGCTGTCTAGGTGTGAATGTAGTCTGTATTCCCTGTAAATTAGTTTCAGTAAGATCTGTAATTTCTTAGCTAGTTCTGACACTTCAAAGTCAAACAACAGGAGAGCTTCATTCACCTTCCAAATTATTTTTTGGAATTAATAATGAAAATATTAAAATTAAGTATCTAATATTTCTGTTAGCCTTTGGTCAGAAGTTACTGACTGCAAACTATGGACAATGACTCACTATGAGGCATAAGTAACTATACCTACTGGAAGCAGTGTGTGCAATTACCTCCTTTGTTAATGAAGTACAAACAAAATTTGGAGAAATGGCATAATCAAATCCACAACTTGCTTCTGCCAGCATATCTCAGACAATGTACTTTGATGTCACTTCTGCAAATTGTTGTGGTCCACATTCTATGGATCTTTGTCAATTAGTTTCTAATTCTCACACACTTAGCTGAGTAATACTATTTCAGTAAATTCATAGTCAAATTCATATTCTCTAAAATTTAAATTATAGACTCACTCCAAGTAATGTGCTACCACAATGAGAATATGACATATGTATGTGCTATAATTGGTTAAACAATGTGACAGTAAATGTAATAATAGCCATCACTTGACATAAGAGAGGTACACAAGGATGAAATCTGCAGGAGGATAATGGATTATTATGACAGAGCTGGCAATTTGAGTTTTTATATATATTTATGAAAAAAAGAAAGAAAAGTAAAAAGAAAGAAAAGTAAAAAGAAAGAAAAGTAAAAAGTAAAGAAAAGTAAACAGACACAAATGAAGACACTACCAAATAAGTCTTTGAAATTCTTCAATTTGATAGGCTGCACGCACAACTCAGTTGCAGTATTAATTAAAAAGACAGCAGGAAAAAGTTCACTAACTCACCTGAAGACAGGTAAAGGATTAGCTTGTGCATCACAGGGAACAACAACCGAATTTTGTTGTGAACCAACAATAGCATCCAGTTTTGATTTTGGAGGCAAACGAGGAGGAGTGCCTCCAATTGGTTCTATAATATAAGTGGCAAAAGATCAAAGCCAAGCATCAATGAATTTGAGCAAAACAATGTGAAATTACTACAGCTATAAAAATAGTAAAAAAGGCAACAATCAACCCAGTGAGCCATTATCTTCCAGGATGTGTTTATTTAACCTCATATCTATTGGAGCACCATGCACCATTGTATGAAAGAAATAATCTGAGCATTAAGAATAATTCACAAAATTAAGTATGAAACTAAAAAACTTAAGTGAAAATAAATAACAATTGCAGCGATACTGGAATCTTTGGCTCTGAAGGCGCAAAAACTATTTTAAAAGTTCATCTGTTGCATTGCATTCCAAAGATGCTATGCTTTACAACTATCGAACCAAGAGTTTTAAAAGATGTATGTTTTCATTCACATTCATTATTATCTTTCTGTGAAACTTCTTTTCTCATACTTCTGTGTATATCCATGAGCAATGATGACAAAACTAGAAAACTGGAAGATTCTATGCCAGCTGGCAAGCGTTACTTCTGACACAAATTTTAAAGGAGGGGGATACTCTATCCATCTGTGGTTGTCAGACTGCGTCTCACTAAAATTTACCAAAGCAAAATTCTGTCATACATTGAACGACTTAAAAAATTATAACAAAAAAAGCCTCAGAAGACTAGAAACATTTGAAGATAAAAACAGATTTTTTTCTCAGTCACAAGACATGAATAGACCAGTGAACAAAGAGAATGTTTTCTATAATTTTTAACATAATCTACTCGCTCTCAACGTTATGCTATGGAAGAGTATGTGCAAGCACTCTTCCATCAGCTACTTAACTTTTTAATAACGAATTATGAAGGATTTTTTCTCCAGGACCCCTCCCCCCCCTCCCAAAACCCACCTACAGAAGAATAATTGAAAGTGACAACTGTCACAAACGTAGTCCTTAGAATACTTCAAACATCAACTCCTAAATACAAGCATATTGTTCTGAAGCGTAGCACAACTGAGACTTCTTGTAGATTAAGTTAACACTGAAAGACACTCTTGATATACTTTCAGCAAGGAGTAGAAGAGGGTGTGTAGAAATTCAACACTGTCTGTTCCAAAAGACATCGCCCTTATGCTCTGGTGGTTCAAGTTATGCCATCAGATATTAGTATGATGCTCTGTGCTTTAAAATTTTCAAAAACTAGCTTTTGGTGAACTACCACAGCCATGCTCTTTCTGTAGTTGAGAGAAAATGACTCGAATATTCCACTTATTGCATGACATGTGATCCATACTTAAAACAGTTACAAAAGTTGATAACTGCCAATGAAGTAAAGTATCTACTTCCAATAAAAAGTAGCCTCCCAATGGCTCCTTTCGAGATGGTTGTCAACTTTTACATGTTTCTATGGGCAAGCAATTGGAATCTCACATCCCGACAGATGATACAACAATAAAGAAATGAAATAAAGGTGGGTGGGACATTTAACCAGGTGAAAAAAGGTAGAGAAGGCTGTGATGGTTCAGTGGCAGCCAATTGTCATATGCTGAAGTGTTACAGCACACTGTAAATATTGCACTAAAATTACACCATCTCACTTCGAATATGAGCCAGAAATCACACTAAAATTATGCAATTTCCTTTTAATTGCATGCTGGTACGCAGATAAAAATGGCCAAAAACGTGTTTCTGGTGCTCTCTCCACAATAACTAGAAACCAGTGTCATGTGCTGAAATGATGGTCAGCTGCACTGTGAGCAACTCAGAGAAGCAATGTAGATGTTTGTTTTGTACTTCACATGCTCTGATATGACATCGTCCCTCCTGGCACTATCAATGCTACGTCAGTCACAGCACCAGGTCATTATTATTCTTTCAAATTGCATGTAGCATATTTTGCAAGCATAGAGTATGAGCAGTTTTTAAAGTTTCATTGCTGTGAGGGCACTGAGGGTGAGTGACCTAATGCACAGACTGCCAATTTACCAACTCAGGTTCAGTTTCCACTGTTGCTAGCATTTTTCTGCAACTCCCTCTTAATTTTATTTAATTCCTCACAATGTTAAACTATTAATTACAAAATTTAAATAGCTCATTAATATAATTAATTTAGTAACAATTACTACTTTTGTAAGCCAAAAGGCTATAGTCTAGATGGTGGTAAAACAAGTGAGTATATGAGGAAATGTAGTATGAAGTTATTTTATACAGACGATCTGTAGAGGCTTTTCCCCAGACGATCTTTGGAAGTGAAATCCAACAACACAGTCTTACAGAATTTGGCTTACATAGTACAAAAAATTTTGAAGTACTGTACATGCAAAATATTAGCTTGAATACCTAAACAATCATAAAAATATAGATGAAGATTTCCCCCTACTAACGAAAAAATTGAAAAATTTGCCCACCCCATGGAGGGCAAACTGATGAAAAAATTGAAGTTGTTAAAACCTTATAAAGCTAGTGCAGAAGAGTCTATTACAACAGAACTTTTGAAATTGTCTCTTTTGAAAATAATAAAAAAAGAGCTAAAATGAATCTTTGAGAAAATTTGGACAACAGATAAATTCCCAAGAGCACGGAAAATGGTGTTGATACATCCACTACATAAGGCAATAAACAAGATGTTAACGACTACAAAGGAATTTCTTTGCAACCAGCTGTATATAACATATTTTCCAAGATTATACTAAGGAATAGAAACAGCACTGGAGATTAATTTAGGTAAAGATTAAGGTGGTTTTAGAAAGGGCAGATCATGTTCGGAACACATATTTAATTGATTATTCTGCCATGGAACTCTTGGTCACAGCAAGATTCTTCTGGGAATCAGTTATTAAGAAATACGCGAAAGTATATTCAGTGGAAGACCTAATTAACTGCGATGGGAGCTTTTAATGTGATAAGGTATGGGACCCAGTAATTTCTTTAATATCTTCAGAAAGACAAAATTTTACACCTAATGAAAATTAATTTTATTACTTTGGCCATCTAATTTTAACTTTATGGGCAAATAATTTGACTAAGGAGCTCATGCTATATCACCATTACACAAACACCTGTTTCCCTAAGATGGAGCAATATTCAACAACAAACACTGAACTCAACAGAAAGCAATCATACAAAAGTACACACCAATTTTTGGTATAAACTCAGCAATGTGCACCAGCAATCTCCAGTGTAAAACTCACCTGAAGATGGCTGAAGAGCTGTCAGACAAAGTGTCATGGCAAGTTGTTGATGTCATGTGGCTGCAATCCCAAAAGCTCTTGGAACAATCATTACACAGGGAAAACTTCGAGAATTTCTTGAAACAGTTTGTGTCTGTCTTCAAGCATCTACCAGTGCAGTTTTTTCAGCATCTCTGTGATACTCTCCTATGGGCCAAGCAGATCTGTGACCATTCATGCTGCCCATCTTTGTATATTTTCAATATCCCCTGTTAATCCTATTTGGTATGGGGCCCACACAGTTGAGCAATATTCTAAGAAGAGTCACAGGAGTGTTTTGTAAGCAGCCTATTTAGTAGCCTTACTGCATGTTCCAAGTACTATACCAATCAGCTGAAACTGCTACCTGCTTTATCTACGACTGAGCATATGTGATCATTCCATTTCATACTGTTACAAATCGTTACACCCAGGTATTAGTAGAAGTTGACAGTTTCCAATCATGACTTGATAACATTCTAGGGACTGGATACTATGTCTTTTCTTTTTTCATTTTGTGTAGAACACCATTTTCTGTTATGGAATAAAGATGAGTATAAATTATAGCTAAGGCAGTGAAGAGTCTACTGGAAGCCCTTAACCAGCAGTGAATGTGAAATGGCTGACGATGATGATAAAGTGCAAGCAAGTGTTCCCTTCATACACATCCTCCTTCCTTTGCCACAGATGTGTTATTGAAACATATTACAGTAATAGTGGCAGAACACTGAACACGATAATGTATTCCTAAAAGAGAAAAAATAGGGCTCGCCATTTGGGTGCATCTCCAATTCGTCCCTCTAAATACACATACAGGAGTAGAGTAGCATCCACTCTTTGGAAACAGAAGTTATGTTATATTTAATAACTGAAAAACAACAAACAAATTAAATTAAATGTGCGTATGGCACTGATGGCTGGTTGCTGAGTTGCAAGTATTTCCATTCGATGACTTTCATGTCACTGATGACGAAACGATGATGGTAAGACATGCACCTAGTCCTGAGCAGAGGAGATTCCCAGCTGGTAATCAAACCCAGGCCCCGTGATCAAGAGTAGGCACCATTAACCACAAGACTGCTAGCTGTTGACCAACTGAAGAACACCTGTTTGGCTGAAAACAACTCATGTCCTGGTTTGACTGTTTCCATGAATCAGTGTTTCACCTCTTTTCACTTTCGAGGCTCACTTTCAGTGCTGTTCATGGTACAAGCAAGGATAAGTATAACAACTTTAACAAATAAACTCCACAACCATAACACTACGGTATTTATGAAAATGGTGATTCATATGACTGTAATATCAATGACAAACAATATCTGTCACTGCTTACATAAAACATGCAACTCTTTTCTCACAAATATGCTTATGAACAACTATGGATGTTAAAACGCACCGAACAATAACAAATGGGGCTGACACAGACTCAAAAACCTGGCAAAAATTGTCGAATTTCATTCTTTTCCGCTGGCACACACCCATTCACTGTCTACAGGCAAGACAAGACAATGAATAAGGTACCCTCAAAGAAGACACTCATAGTCTTAGCTATGTGAAAAGAATCAGAAGTAACTATGAAATGTATGAGCTGACATTGAATTTGGAAGTATTAATAATGAAGTGTGGCAAACGAGATCGTAATGTTATAAGACTCACGGAAAGAGGCAAAAATGTAAAAGACAGTGGCTTGAAATGTGATATGGTGCACTGGAAAGAAAACTACTAAAAAGAAGTTACCCAAAATGCATGGAAAAAGACAGGGACATTAACTGGTTTTGGGCACTGAAATGAACCACTGGTAACAGATGATAATATGTGCCGTATTGGGGCTCAAATTCGAATCTACCACTTAATGCAGCCAGTCACCTCAACTGCTCTGGCCATCCAAGCATGCTGACCCACATCCCCAGTCTCTTGCACACTAGTAGTGCAGCATCCCCTACCCACGAGCACTCACTCACCATTACTGATTCCCACAAGAGATTGGTCTTGGTATGCATGCATATATATCAATAAGGTGTAACGACCACAGATTCACTCTTTCAGTGCAGATGCAATCCAACATCAATCTCTTACATGAATCCAAAATAATGAAAGAGTGATTCATGGGTAAGTGATGCTACACTAGTAGTGTGGAACAGGCTGGGAATTTGGGTCAGATGAAGAGTGTGCTCGGATGACCGAGGCGATTAAGGTGACCGGTCACATTAAGCAGCAGATTCGGGTTCGAGCCCAGTCTGGCACAAATTTTCACCTTTTGCCATTGATTCATTTCAAAGCCCAAATGCAACTAATGCCATTGAAACCTTTGAATAGTATTTGTATGGCTGCTGGATCACATACACTGAGGTGACAAAAGTCATGGCATAGCAATATGCACATATACAGATGTCAAAAGTATCATGTACACAAGGTGTAAAAAATGCAGTGCATTGGTGTAGGTGTCACTTGTATGCATGTGATTCATTAGGAAAAGTGTCCAACACGATTATGGTTGCACGACGGGAATTATAAAGACTCTGAATGCAGAATTCTTGCTGGAGCTAGACACACGGACATTCCATTTCGGAAATCGTTAGGAATTCAATATTTCAAGATCAACATTGTCAAGAGTGTGCCAAGAATACCATATTTCAGGTATTACTCCTCACCATAGACAACACACTGGCCATTGGCCTTAAGATCAAGAGCTGAGACGTTTGCGTAGAGTTGTCAGTGCTAGCAGACAAGCAACAGTGCATGAAGTAACCACAGTTGTGTAGAGTTGTCAGTGCTAGCAGACAAGCAACAGTGGATGAGGTGACCACAGAAATCAATGTGGGTCATACAATTAATGTATCAATTAGGGCAGTGTAATGAAATCTGGTATTAATGGGCTATGGAACCAGGTGACGAACACGAGTGCCTTTGCTAACAGCATGACATTGCCTGTACCTGTCTCTCCTGGGCTTGAGACTGTATTGGTTGCACCCCAGACTGCTGAAAAATCTGGCCTGGCCAGATGAGTTCTGATGTTAGTTGGTAAGAGCTGATGGAAGGGTAAAGTGTGATGTAGACCCTATGAAACCATCCCTATCAACAAGGTATTGTGCAAGCTGATGGTGGTTCTATACTGGTGTGGGCTGTATTCACATAGAATGGACTGGGTCCTCTGCTCTAACTGAACCATCATTGACTCAAAATGGTTATGTCCGCTACTTGGAGACCATTTGCAGCTGTTCGTGGACTCCATGTTTTCAAACATTGATGAAGTTTTTATGGTTGACAATGAATGCATCATGTCACCATGCCACAACTCTTCGCAATTGGTTTGAAGAACATTCTCGACAATTCAAGAGAATGATTTGGTGACCCAGACCACACAACATCAATCACTTCAAACAATTATGGGACATAATCAAGAGGATAGTTTGTGCACAAAATCCTGCACTGGTAACACTTTTGCAATTATGGATGGTTACAGAGGTGGCACAGCTCAAAATTTCTCCAAGGGAATGGCTTGTTGACTCCATGCCACATCAGACTGCTGCACTACACTGGGAAAAGGAGGTCCAACATGATATTATGAGATATCCCATGACTTTTTTCATCTCAGTGTAAGGTGTCTGTTCTTCCAGGAATGTCCGAAAAACAGAGACACAAACACACAAGCACACACACACACACACACACATCAACTATTGATAACACTTTCAAATCTAGGATTGATTATTTACAATCCACTGTTAATCACTATATTACATAACTTTGGAACTTAGCTTTCAAGGAACTTTGGCTTGCTTCACTACCTGTAAAACTTTTTCAAAACTTTTCCTTTGTAACATCTTGTGTTATGCCTCCTTGGTTGTAATATCAATAAATCCATTTTGCCTGATTCCAACATCACCTACTACCTACCAGTATTACAAATCTTTCCTATCCTTTGCAACATGTGACAAGACATGTCGTATGTTCTGTACTAATATGCTCCACATAGTTGCTTAATGGCTCGCAAAAAATTTGAGGAATTGCAGAAGATGCATGTGCCAGATCACATATCATTTGATCCACTGCCTCTACATACTGTGTTTCTGTCTACCACGCTCCAATTGATATAGTAAGCAGACACTTTTCCTCAACCTTATTATCAAATAGATTTTTACCTCCTGATTTTGGAATGACTATTATCATGAAAAGGATGTATTTTTTACAGCCTACACACAGTAAAAAACTGATACATAGAACATTATGAAAACTTAATACTGCTTACCTGAAAACAGGGACTGGTTGACCTTGGGCCTCACACATTAAAACAATCTGTGAACCATAATCCTTCAAAAGTATGTCAGATTTGCCTCTCGGTGGAAGACGAGGGGGAACACTACCCACAGACACTACGAAAGACAGTAGGACAGGGTGAAGGTAACATCATGAAAACTATCACCATTTATATCACTGAAACAGTCTCTTATTAATTTTTATTTTACACTGTGTTCCAGTTTATATCCTCTAAATTCAAATATCATGTTAGTCTTCTACATCTTCCACTCTGGTCTATTGCAACAGATTGTACATAATATTATGGCCTTAGAAAAGTTTCTTAAGCAAAATGCTACGGATACATCACGTCATTTTCTTAAGAGGAGAGTGTGCTATGCGTAGTGTAATTACTGGCAAATTTTCTGTGAAAAATCACATTTTGGCAAAGAGAGGAAAAAAAGGACAATGGGAAACAACTATTCTAACCAGCATAGAACACCAATGTGTCACGCTGCCCACAGGGAAGACACTGAGTTTGTTTTGTAACTACAGCACATTTGAGTATTTCATTCCACTCCCAACAGAACAAGAGTTCTGTCTCTTATGAACCAGCTCTCTAAAACCTGCAACATCACTGCCAATGTTCAAACCAAAATCTACATCTAACTTTCTTCTGGCTTTCTTGCTGTCAGGCCATTCCACAAACTAAGTATCCTTCTGTTTCCTGTGTATTATTTCTATCCTTTTCATACTGTTCTGGCTTCAGTCATCTGATTTTACTCCACTTCCTACTTTCTTTTTCTCTTTGCTTCATTTCCTTTTTCTGTACTTACAGCACATTTGGCTGTTGTTTATTTTGATTTCCCTCTCAGCCACATTTCTCAATGAGTAGAATCTATAAAATTTCAAAATTAGGATAAAAATATATTAATAACATTTTGTAGGAAACGAAGCTTTAATTACCTGGTCACAAAACAGGAATGCCAACACCAGCAGCAGTGCTAAGACACACACACAAAATAGTTTATGAAAAAATATCTGACTTCCAAAGTATTTGAAAGCTTCATCATAAGAAGGATCACACATACACTTTATCCTTTTTCCCTTATATCCTTGCAGCCATTATGACGGCTTTTATAAAAATTCAGAAAGACATTTCTACAGTTTTTTTCCTAATTTAGGCATGAATTAGACCCTTCTCCAGCTGTTTTCTTTTCGCTGACTACTATGTTTTTTGTCTTAAAAAATCATGTTGTTACTGTTTATTTATTCAGCCTGCTGGAACTTCTACATCTACATCTACACTGCAGTTTACCACTGGAATTTTGTAATTATTTACCTTAGCACACAACTAATTACAGCACACACAGAGACATTTAAGCAGTCATTCTTCCTGCATTCCATATGTGACTGGAAAGGGAAGAGACCCTAACATGTGGGTACCATGCCATGTACCTTCTGCTATGGACTTAATGGTGGTTTGTAGTGTGTGTGTGTGTGTGTGTGTGTGTGTGTGTGTGTGTGTGTGTGTGTGTGTGTGTGTGCGTAGATATAGGAGTAAATCAATATATTTTAAATGTATATTATTTACACTGCCTAATAACAGTACTATTCATCATCTAACACTGATTACTTTTAAAAAAGTCACCAAATTTCTGCTCTTCTCACATGCTGATAATGATGACAGCAAAATATTCAATCAATTCTGAGAAATGTGATGCTCTTCTTGTTTAAGTGAATTTTCTTGAAACAAAAAGACCAAAAACATCATATCACCAAACTGCCCTGATAAATCTCTCATTGAAATGGGAGGGAACACTCTGCCCCCCCCCCCCCCCCCACACCAACTCCCAGAAAAATCCATCAGCCACATGGCAAAGACACAACACTTCTTGTTATTTAATTATTCAATCCTTAAACTATGATTCTGATAACTGTGAATTTTACATGCAGACTTTCTACAAATATACACGAATGCAATGGACCGTTACTACCACCCAGCTAACCATGCGGTCTAACGGGCAGCTTCCTGAGTGGGGAGGCGTGCCTATCCCCGGCAGATTAGTGTCAAGGTCCAGTGTGCCGGCCAGCCTGTGGATGGTTTTTAAGGCGGTTTTGCATTTACCTCGGTGAATGCGGGCTGTTTCCCCTTATTCCGCCTCAGTTACACAATGCTGGCAATTGCTGTTTAAACACTGTCTCCATGTATGCGTACACTCATCTGGTACGAAACGTTCCCGGGAGGGCGGGGGAGAGGGGGGTGGGGCTTTACCACTGAGGGCCGAACTGCACAATAACCCTGGGTTCAGTATGGGGTGGCGGTGGGGTGGGTGAACTGCTGTGGCCCGTTGTGAACCACTCAGGGCTACAGCAGGATGAGCCTCTCTGTCATTTCTAGGTCCCCGGTTTAATACACAATACACACAAACACACACATACACCATTATGCAGAACTCTTTGACAAACAGAAAGCATCAATCAGTCATGACACAAACTTTTAAGGAAATACCTCATCATCAAAATATGTTATTTTGAAAAATGCTACTTTCACACAGAATATAACTGTTAGATATCAAAACTTCATTTCTGTTCAAATATTAAAATAACAGTGTGTAAAACATTTTGAGGCAATGATATTTCATTGAACCTCACGATAAAACACTTTCCATGCTTTCTTGACTGGCTGAAGCTGTTATACCATCACCACATTCAATTATAAACAATCTAGTTTTACTCTTCGTAAAAATTGAGTTTCTGATAGCCATGAACTTTAAAACTCAATTTTCCACAGATATATATAAAGTCTTAGATCTGAATCTACTGAATTACAAGTAAAACAATTTCAGCCACTGTTTACATGTATAACATCTTCAGGCATATATTTTTGAAACTTTTACAGACTTTTTAAATCATGTAATGTCTTCCATCATGTATTTAAAGGTTCTCTGCAAGAGACTGAACTGAAATAAGTCAACATCTTTCACCCACATTGCGCTTCTTCTTCATCTGGTTAAACTCTGGAAATGTAGCTTGCGGCATTATTTACTGGAGGTGGACACATATATGTTACCAAAGAGTGACCTCTGACCATCATTCACACTGCACTATCTCAAGTTATGAACACAAATTGTAATTTAATTATTAGAGAGCCCTATTTTCTGAATACGACACCATTACTAACAAAATGGCATTATCTTTAGCACACCTCCGCTGTGTGATTTACACAAATTTAAAAACTGCAGCACTGTCAGCATGGATATTTATTTCAAAGTATAATCTAGTATAATCTACAATCTTGAACTGACATTCAACAACACAAGGAAAATGCACATTAATAAATGAGATAAACAAATATACAAACAAAGACTGCTACATTTATTATGTTTCTGAGACACTGCTTACCTGAACACTGGAACAGGAGAACCCTGCCCTTGGCAGAATAAGGCAAAACTTCGGTAAATATTTTGAGTCACAAATGACTCTCTAAGAGCGGGAACTTTAGGTGCAACACTCGCAATGGGCTCTACAAGATACAGTAATGTCTGAGAGACTATTCTCAATCTTACCTGAATATTGGGATGGGGAAAGCCTGAGCCTCACATAGCAGTGCAAATCCTTCCTCAGCTCCCACTTCAAAGGAGTTTGATTTTGAAGTCTTTGGCAAATTCGGTGTAGCCTGTCCCAGTGGTTCTACAGACCATGCCCAATTACTTTAATTGTAAGTAAACTGATCAAGTAAATATTCTTAAAGAAGGGTGCAATATGCAACTATGGAATAAAAATAAAGGATAACTGATGGATTTCTCACTTACTTCTTACAGACAAGTCATCATCAGAATGAAACTTAATGCTCAAAAATTGGATGTGGGGAAGAGAAGTAGTTTAGTATGCAATTGGAAGACCAATTATGAATAACAACACAAAAACAAGGCCTAACTCAAGTCATTTATCCAGTAATCAATTATCCTTTGCATACTCTTTCCTATGTGTAATTTCATTGCATTTATTAGCTTGTTGATACCCTACCACTCCTCCCCTCACTGCAGTGAAAAATAACTTTGTCAATATTTATTTATTACAAATAGCCTTGAAAAACTTTTATGCAGGAATAAACAACAACAAAAAATTATCAGTGTCTCACATTTATGTGTAGAGTTTGCCAATGAGACAAATTAATAAAATATTCTTTGGATACAAGTCCACAGCCTTGCCACAGTGGTAACACTGTGTCCTGCCGGATCAACGAAGTTAAGTGGTGTTGGGCTTGGCTAGCACTCAGATGGGTCACCATCTGAGTCTGCCGAAAGCTGTTGGCAAATGTGGTGCACTCAGCCCTCGTGAGGCCAATTGAGGAGCTCTTTGATCGAGAAGTAGTGACATTGGTCACGAACCCTGGCAATGTCCAGGAGAGTGGTTTGCTGACCAAATGCCCTCCGCATCCACACCCGGTGACACCTAACGGCTGAGGATAATATGGCGGCCAGTCAGTACCTTTGGGCCTTCGAGGCCTGTTTGGATGGTGTTTGTTTGTCTTTGGATATAAGTCACATGTGGATAGTTCGAGGGCATTAAAGTGTTTCATATGGCTGATATCCAGGGAACATTTTATTGCTTAATTACATAGAAATGAAAATTTTTAGCAATTTTTTAAGAGAGGTATACTTCCCCAGAAAATAAAATTGCTGATATGAAGAAAAGTAAATCACTTCTTTAGTCTTCAAGTCTGGCAGGAAATAATAAGAATGAGTGTTGTTAAGATCATGAAGATGGCCGGCATAGTGCTTAGTCTTCTATGTGGAACAACTTAACCCCTCACTCCTCCTATTACTCTGTTACTTTATAAGCTAAGCAATTCAGCACCATTGTACAACGTTTTTATTTTCATAAAAATAACTTTTGGGCTATATGTATTTGTATATAACTAAAAATGTACCTTTAAAGGCTCTATCCACAGCATACTCTAGTTCAAAGATGAAAACTAAATGTGGCTATTTAATGAAAGACTTCCATATTATTATTATTATTATTATTATTATTATGCAGTGCAATGTTTCTCTGTAATGAAAATTAATAATCACCTGAATATGGGTGGTGGGTATCCCTGTGCTTCACAAAAAAATACAAAAGTTTGTTCCATAACTACTTTAAAGGATTCTGATGTTCTTGAGCCAGCTGTCTTAGGTGGAGATCCACCAGATGGTTCTGGGAAATTCAGATTTCTTATGTTAATAATAAGGAAAGACTCTGAAAAGCACACTTACGGTTCTTTAGTAAACTTCAGTGTAATAAAAGGAAATATGTACAAAAGAGAATCAATTATATTATCTGTATTCAACTATCGTAATAAATTCCAGCCACACAATATTTTGAAGTACAAGTAAGTGCAGTGTGAGAAATCTGCTCACCTGGACCATGAAAATAGGTACTTGCAATATGTGATAGGAGTACTTTAAAATGCAGTAAGATTTTAAGGTATTCCTGTGTCTGTAAAGGTACATACCTCTGACATCCTCACTGAACAATTATCATAGTAACTGTTTCGAAACACATGTCAATACAATTCCCATTGTACCACTTATTAGGGCTTCTTCCTAATCCATTCATATACACAGTTCTGTAAGGATGCTTAAACACTTCCATGAGTGCTGTAATTACTCTAATCTTGTCTTCATGGTCCCTACACAGCTTGTGGGAGCATGTGAAAGATGTAGGGACATGGTAGGGGTGCTTGGTGTAGTCAGGAGGTTTAAGGGGAAGAGTTGAGGGGGCACAAGAGGAGCGGAAAGTGAGAGAAGTAGAGGAGGGAAATACAAAACAAAAGGGACACACTAGTGTGTAACTTCGTGGCACAGAAAGTTGTGTCGTGCTGGAATGGGAGCATTGAAGAGGATATGTGTGTGAAGAACAGGGACTAGCAAAAGCTGAAGCCCTGTGGGTTACAGAAACATAGCATCTACTGCAAAGAGAGTTCCCACCTGTGCAATTCAGAAGAGCTGGAGTTGATAGGAAGGATCTAGATGGCACAGGCTGTCATTGAGGTAAAGCATGTTGCATTGGGTTTGATGTTCAGCAACTGTGTGTTCCAGCTGTCTCTTTCCCACAGTTTGTTGGAGGTCATTCATGCAGAAAGATAGCTTGTTCATTGTCATGCCCACATAGAATGCAGCACAGTGGTTGCAGGTCAGCTTGTAGATCACATGACTGCATTCACAGATACCCCTGACTTTGAAAGGATAGGTTACACTTGTGAACGGACTGGAGTAGGTGAAGTTGGGAAGATGTATGGACCAGGTCTTGCACCTAGGTCTACTACAGGGATATGAGCCATGAGGCAAGGGGTTGGGAGCAGGAGTTGAGCCGAGATGGAGAAGGATATCAAGAAGCTTTGGTGGCAGCAGAATACCAATGTGGGAGGCATGCTAACAGCAGTGAGTATGATATTCCTAATTTCAGGTGTATCAAGAGGAACTCAAAACCTTGGAGGAGGATGTGATTCAGTTTGCCCAGTCCTGCATGGTATTGAGTCATGAGGGGAGTACTCCTTTGTGGTTGGACAGTGGAAATGTGTTAGGTGGTAGGTGACTGGAGAGATAAGGCAGGGGAGATCTGTTTCTGTACAAGGTTGGTAGGGTAATTTCAGGCTGTGAAAGCCCCATTGAGAACCTTGGTATATTACACAAGGGACTGCTCGTCATGACAGATGTGACAGCCACAGATGGATAGGCTGTATGGAAAGGCCTTTTGGCATGGAATGGGTGGCAGTTGTTGAAGTGGTGTTATTGCTGGGTTTGTTGGGTTGAGGACCAGGTGAGGCAAATTGGATAGAAGGTGTTGAGGTTCCAGAGGAATGTGGATACAGAATTCTGTGTGGTTATGAAGGATTCCTCAAGATGGCCCATGAATAAGTTGGCACAGTTTGGTGCCATTCAGGGGCCCATTGTTGTACCATGGATTTGTTTGTAGGTTACGCCTTCAAAGATGAAGTAATTGTGGGTGAGGATATAGTTAGTCATGGTGACTAGGAAGTAGGTTATAAGTCTGGAATCAATTGGGCAATGGGAAAGGTAGTGTTCAGTAGTGATAATGCCCTGGGCCTTAGGGATATTAGTGTGGAGGGAGATGGCATAAATAGTGATGAACAGGGTGCCCATGAGGTAAAAGAACAAGAACCATGCAGAGTCAGTGGAGGAAATGGTTGGTGTCTTTGTTATAGGAGGTTAGGATATGGGTAACACACTGAAGGTGTTGATCCACAAGAGTAAAGATTCTCTATGGGACCATTGTAACTGGCCACGATGTGGTGTGCTGCATGGTTGGGTTTATGCACTTTAGGAAGCATATAGAAGATAGTAGTGCAAGGAGTGGTAGAGGTGTTAGGAGAGCAGACAGACTCAGGAGAATGGTTCTGGGATGAACCTAAGGATTTGAGCAGAGAGTGAAGATCCTGTATTATTTCTAGAAATATCTCTTCTCCATGGCCCAAAACCTTAAGCCTACTACCCATAACTACCCTCCTATATCAAACCCATTATCTACCCTCCTATATCAAAGACACCAATCATTTCCTCCATTGACTGTCACAGATTCTGTTCTTTCACCACACGGCACCCTGCTCATCACTATTGATGCTACCTCCCTCTACACTAACATCCCTAATGCCCTTAGCCTTTCAACTACTGAACACTATCTTTCCCAATTCTCAACTAATTCCAAACCTACAACCTCCTTACTGGTCATCATAACCAACTAATCCTCAATCATAATTCCTACACCTTTGAAGGCATCATCTACAAACAAGTCCGTGGTACAGCAATGGCCACCTACATGACACCATCGGCAATGAGCAACTGCATGGCATCATCCTATGCCAACCTATCCACAGACCATCTAGAGGAATACTTCCTAACCACCCAGAATGAGAAATACTTCCTAACCAGCCAGAATCCAAAACTCCTCACCTGGTTCAGATTTACTGATGATATATTCATGATCTCAACTGGTAGTGAGGACACACTATCTACATTCCTCCAGAACCTCAACATCATCTCCCCCATTCATGTCATCTGGTCTTCCTCAACCCAACAAGCCACCTCTCTCAATATTGACCTCCACGTCGAAAATGGTTAGATCAGTACCTCTGTCCACATTAAGCCTACCAACCACAAGCAATACCTCCACTTCGACACCTACCATCCATTCCATACGAAGAAGTCCCTTCCATACTGCCTAGCCACTGGTGGCTGTCACATTGGGAGTGACAAACAGTTCCTCTCCAAGATACCTCGTTTCTCCAGCCACATACGACCCCACGCAGTCCCACCATTTGACCACAGCGGAGCACTCCCCTTTCGACTGACTAACTCCCAAGACTGGAGCAACTGAGTTACATTCCAGGGTTTTGATTACCTCTCATCAAGCCTTTAAATGATGAATATCCCACCTACTATCGTTCCCACCCTCCCAGAGTGGTATTCCACTGCCCACTGAACCTACACAATATCTTTGCCCGTCCCTACTCCAACGCTGCTCCCAACCCCTTGCCTCATGGATCACATTCCTGTAATAGACCTAGATGAAATACCTGTCCCGTACATCCTTCCACCACTGCATAATACTCCACTACTCCATTCTGGTCACAAGAATCACCTAGCCCATCAAATGCAGGGCTACCTGTGAAACCAGACATGTGATATATACAAGCTAAGCTGCAACCACTGTGCTGCGTTCTATGTGGGCATGAATGGCCACTGACAGACTGTGACCAAGAGACAACTGGACCATGCTGTTGCTGAACATGCTGCACAATACAATTTCACTTCAACGACTGCTTCATAGCCTGTGCCATCTGGGTCCTTCAGACCAACACAAGCTTTTCTAAATTGTGCAGGTAGGAACTCTCCTTGAAATATGTTCTACATTCCCATAATCCGCCTCACCCCTGGTCAAAAACTTCGCAAGTCCCTGTCCCTCACCCACCTATCCCTTCTCCTTCTCCCAATCCAGCACAACAGAGTCTTCTATTCTACATGCACACTCATTAGTCAGTGTCTTTCTCCCTCCTCTGCTTCTCTCCTTTTCCTCTCCTTCGCCTCCCCTCTCCACTGCTAACCTCGTGACTGCACCTGGCAACTGTACCCCATCCACACCATGTCCCTGCATGCTCCCACAAGCAGCCCTACACCCTCCTCCACCCCTACCCTGCTATCCCTCCGTATCCTCACCCTAGCCTCCTCCTTATGCCCACCACCCAGACTGAATCTCCCACGACAGGCAGTTGCTCACAGTCTGGCCTCAGTGGCAGATACAGTAGCCAAGTGTATGTGAGTTGTGTTTGCATAAATGTGAGCATGTTTTCTACATTAGGAAGAGGTCTTTTGGCCGAAAGCTCGCTCGTATAGCAAGTTTTTGGTTGCGCCCATCTGTGACTCAAGATATGGTAAGTAACAATCTATCCTTTTCATTATACTGTCTTTATTGCATATCTACAATATAAATTACTTGGGATAAATAACATACCAATAAACCGCCTCCACAAATTCTGTGAAGAATTGAACTCTTGTATGTAAACCAGTTTCAAACATCCGATTACGTATGAGTTAATATATTTGACATTGTGCATTTAAGTGAGAAAAAGTTTGGAAAAGTTTTAAAATTGTGTTTAAAGCTTGTTGAAAGTCACGAACTGTTCATATTATCAAACATTGCATGAGTATACTCTAGTTAATTTTCACTCATTTTAAGAAAAAACTAGTTTCTCACGCATTTCAATGTTAATGATATACTTCCTGAAGAATGTGTTGTACAGTGATATAATTTTGCAGGTACATTCATTGGTACACGTGAATATTGGCTGCCAAATGTGTCGCAAAGTACAGATATAATAAATTAAAACAACATGTCTGAATTGAAATTTGACTGCATGAACAATGAAAATGTACAAGGTGTACAACTTTGCTTCTGCCGTTTTTTCCCCAACATTTGAGGCTTTAATGAAACAAATTGGTTACACATTTATCATCCAAAGTATTTTCCATTGCTGGCCACTACTTTCTCCCATCTTTCGAGCAGTGTACGAATCCCGTGTCGAAAAAATTATTCATCTTTTGAAGCGATCCACGAATCGATCCAATTTGTGACTTCTTCATGAGATCAGAAGTGCTGGTCAGCCAGGCCGTGCGTCATTGATCTAAATAGGTAGTCAGAGGGAGCAATGTCTGGAGAATACAGAGGGTGGGGTATGACTTCCCATTTTAACGTTTCCAAGTACGTTTTGACCTCTTTTGCAACGTGGGGTTGAGCACTGTCGCACTGCAAAATCACTTTATCGTGCCTCTCGAAGTATTGCAGACGTTTGTCTTTTAATGCTCTGCTCAAGCACATTAATTCCATTCGATAACGAGCACCTGAGATTGTTTCACTTCATTTTAACACCTCATAGTACATGACGCCGAGCTGGTCCCACCAAATACAGAGCAAGAGCTTGGAGCTGTGAATATTCGGATTGGCCATTGACATGGAAGCATGGCCAGGATATCTCCATGACTTTTTGCATTTAAGGTTATTGTAATGAATCCATTTTTCGTCCCTTCCATTTTAGCTTCTGAAGCAATTGTTCACAAACACACAAACGCCGTTCAACATCTCTTGGTTTGAGCTCTCACGGAACCCAAGTTCCTTCTTTCTGAATCAGGCCCATAGCCTAGGGATGTTTTGAAATGGCTTGCTGTGTCACTCCCACAATTCATGCCAATTCTTCTTGAGTTTGTCACAAGTCTTCACTCAGTAATGTCTCCAATTCTGCATCTTCAAAAACATTCTCTCTTCTACCACTAAGCCGGTCTACGGCGTTAAAATCACCATTCTTGAAGCGTTGAAACCACTCATGACACATTCTTTCACTAATGGCGTCCTTACCATATGTACTTGAGCATTCCACGAGACTCAGCCGTTGTTTTCTTCATATTGAAACAAAACAGTAACACCTCCCACAAATGATGAGAATTAGTCTCATAAACTGACATTTTCAATCAAGAACAACTTTATGATGCAGACATAAATCGACTAATATCTGAATGAGGTTAGGTTGACCAAGGTCCAAGCTAACTGCCTGACGTCTGCGATCTGTTTCTTTTGACCGCTACTTACCGTTGCCGCCACCTATCGGCAAACGGCAGAAGCAAAGTTGTACACCATTTAGGAACTGATAAACCTTCTCCTATAAACTGGGTAATTTGTGCATCATGAGCTATGCTGCCTCAGGACATATACAGTTTCTGACTATAAAACCCATGTTAAATTTTTAGCATAAGATTATACCTCTTAGTGAGTGAATTATGACAGAATTTTTTTTAATGTGATAAATAATTAATGAAATATTGAAAATCAAAAAATTGTTGCCCCTGAAAGCCATTAGATAGCAACCTGCAACTGGAATTGGGTTACCTTGCTCCGTGTTAGCCATTTAGTAATATATAAACGGAAATTATAAACAGCTAATACCAGGAGTGTAATAGTACTCCTAGCCTATTGTGTACAGGTATAAAAACAAGAAAAACTTTCCTACAACACAGAAATTGCTCAGTGTGGCTCATGAAAAGTCATTTTTCATTCAACCTTTTTTTTTTGGGGGGGGGGGGGGGGGGGGGAGAGAACACATACACAAATATATTTTAATTCAAAAATTTATTGGTTTATTGATGAAAACATATTAAATATCACTGGATTTGTTTGCACAGGTTTCTCACCTGAAGAGTGGAGCAGGGAAAGCCTGGCCTTCACACAGCAAACTGTATGTTTTCCCTGCCTTTACTTCGAATGAGTCCGACTTTGCTGATTTTGGGAAATTTTGGAGAAACTCTTCCCACAGGTTCTAGTAATTACAATAACCAGTTAGGAAAGAACACATTTTAAATTATGTGGGATTATAAGAACTGGTATCCAAGTTTCAGTTACAAAAACTATCTGAAAGTTATTTTATTAATATAAGTGATCATCATATCTAGAACATGTAAGAATAAAGAATAACAATATTCACTAAACAAATCACTAAAGTCTTCAGTCAGATTCTACTTGAAAAATCTGAATTCTTTCAATAAGAAAGCCTCCAACAAACTGAGAACCAAATTCAAGTAGCCTAAAATTATAATTAGTGATTTGAATATAAAGTCAGAGCTACTCATCAATTAAAAAAAGGTGCTGAACCACAGATCAGCACATAGAAATGGCAAAAAAGTGTTACTGACTTTCAAACAAAGTCCTTCACAAATAAACAAAACACATAAGCTGCACAAAAAGCTGCAGTTGTTTCCAATTGCTGCAGCCTGACAGAGTGAGTAATTTTGAGGGGTAGATTGTGATGAAAGCGAAGGTGTGGTAAGAGTATAAACAAGATGGAAGGGGGTTAGGAAGGATTCTGACACTGTAGGACTTATAGTTGTGTGCTGGAAGTATGAGAAAAGGACACACACACACACACTTCTCATACATCTGATGACCAGCCACAAAGCAGCACCCCCTCCGTCAACCAATACCACCAAGATTAGAACAATTAAAGCATATTATTAGCTGTGGTTTTGACTACCTGTTTTATGACTTTGAAATGAGGAATATGTTCTCTACCATCTTTTACATTCCTCCTAAAGATGTTTATGGTGTAGTAAATTTATTGCTTAGAACACATTAGCAATGTTTTGAGAATGTTTAGAACATGTAACACAGTCAACTAGACTTGAACAAATTACATACATGATATCATTTTCAATGGGTAGTACCACACATGGAAACATCACAAATCTAGAGAATTATTTACTAAGAAGAAATAGGCAGAAATAAAACATAACTTGCAGAAATACTAATTTTTACACGAGGATATCCTGCATTATCAAAATGTCTCCAGCCACTGCTGTTTATTATTTCATCTATGCCCATCACTTTCTGGAATACAATTTCATTTTCAAAGACTGTGTGCTTTTTAATTGACATCTACTATCAAATACAATGAGACAGCAGCTAATATGAGAATAATTTCACAGATGAAAGAAACACACAAATTGTAAACATAATACAAATTTACAATTTTTACATTCAGTTTAATCCATGACGTCACCCTAACAAAATTAAAGCAACTCTCTCTCTCTCTCTCTCTCTCTCTCTCTGTGTGTATTTTAATTATTGGTAGAAACCTGAAGTAAATGGAAGGTGTAGGGGAAGGGATGGCTGTACTCCTTGAGTAGTGACTTAATAAATGGGACAACATAAGTAATGTACTGAGACCACAACAGATGTTCTGGAGGGCTCTTACATAGTAATACCAAACACTGGCTACCTCATGACAGTAAGGTAGAGACTGCCGTCCAAATATATCCTTATGGAAGACAGTTTGAAAACCTGTCCACAAATCTGCCACACCATCAGATCTTATTTTAACTCTGCCTCTTCATGCCCTCCCCATCAGTGAGGCCACATTTGAAACCAGCTACATCACACACAAATTATGCTACAAAAACTGCACAAAATTCTATGAGTAAACTTTCCACTCTGATGACATGCTGTGACAAATCCGTGGGCAAGAGCCAACAATGGACCATCATGTCAGGTAACATAGTAGGATAGACATCGTTGTCTGCTTCACAGTCCGCAAAATCCTCCACCCCCCCCCCCCCCCTCCTTCCTAACCTCCAAATTTGTAGAATTCTACAGGTAGAGATCTTCATTAAAATTATATTTCAACCTCAACTCATCCCCCCACCCCTCCACCCCATAGTTCTATCTCTTATAGTCCTGCACTCCAACAACTGCCTTCCCCCCTCCCCCGTGCCATCCACCGTCACCTCTACTTTCACACATCCCACAAGTTAACTGTCACAGCAGCCTTATTTGCCACTCCACCTACTCAAACTCATTTAGTCTTTCTTTTGCCTGTTTCTTTCACCTACTTTTGATCCTTCATCTTCCCCCAATATTCCTTTACATCCTGTTACATCCTCTGTCCAACAAGTATTCCATTTTTTCAGCATCCACCCCAGCCACTAGAGCTGCAGTTTGAAAAACAACAGTGGCAGTATATGCATGTTTGACAGCTCTGGTGAAGGACTTTCCCCAAAGTTAAGCAATTTTTCATTCTTTCAATGTAAAGGCTTGCTGCTTATTGCTGCTTCTGTATGGCGAGGTATAATCTATTCTCTCAAACATTTTATTTCTGTCCTGAACATTTAAATATAGCTTGTGAGTCTGATACATAAAGCACAGAAACTGTACTTAGCTTAAATAAGATGGTGTCAACAGATTCAATCTTCATATGAACATTGTAGATATTAAGAGAACCGATCATGGAATTGAAAAGCAGCTACAATCACTTAGTAGTGGAAAGGCTTCAGGACCACATGAGATACCTATAAGATTCTATAAAGATTATTTGAAAGAACTTGCTCCCCTTCTAGCAGTAATTTATCGTAGAGTGCTTGGGCAATGAAAGGTACCTAACGACTGGAAAAAAGAGCATGCCATTCCCATTTTTAAGGCCGTAAGACAGATCCACACAATTATAGACCTATATCATTGACATCAATCTGTTGTAGAATTATGGAACATGTTATACATTCAAGAATTATGATGTTTTTGGAAAAGGAACATCTCTTCTATAAAAATAAACATGGATTCTGCAAACAGAGATCCGGCGAAACTCAGCTCGCTCTGTTCCCCCATGAGATCCACAGTGTAGTGGACAATGGCATTCAGGTTGACGCCGTGTTCCTCGATTTCAGTAGGGCATTTGACACCGTCCCGCACTGCAGTTTCATGAAAAAAATATGATCTTACGGAGTATCGGAGCAGACCTGAGATTGGATTGAAGACTTCCTTGCAGATAGGACTCAACATGTCGTTCTTAACGGAACTAAATCGACAGATGTAAAGGTAATATCCGGAGTTCCACAGGGAACTGTGATAGAATCGCTGCTGTTTACAATACATATAAATGATCTAGTAGAAAGCATAGGACGATCTTTAAGGCTATTCACAGATGATGCAGTTGTCTTAACCCAAGTAGTAACGCCAGAAGACAGTAAGAATTTGCAGAATGACCTGGAGAGAATTGATGAATGGTGCAGACTCTGGTAGTTGACCCTGAACTAAAATAAATGTAACATATTGCATATACATAGGAAAAGAAATCCACCACTGTACAGCTACACTACTGATGACAAACAGCTGGGGACAGGAACTGCCATAAAATATCTAGGCGTAACTATCCAGAGCGACCTTAAGTGGAATGACCATATAAAAAAAAGATAGTGAGAAAAGCAGACACCAGACTCAAATTCATTGGAAGAATCTTAAGGAAATGTAACTCAACCATGAAAGAATTGGCTTATAAGGCGCTTGTTCGCCCAATTCTTGAGTACTGTTCATCTATCAGGTAGGACTGATAGAGGAGATAGAGAAGGTTCAACGAAGAGCGGCGTGTTTTGTCACTGGATCATTTAGCTGGCGAGAGAGCGTTACAGGGATGCTAAACAAACTCCACTGGCAGACATTACAAGAGAGGCATTGTGCATCACGGAGAGATTTACTATTGAAATTTCGGGATAACATTTTTCAGGAGGAGTCGGACAACATATTACTTCCCCCCACATACAGTTCGCATTTTGACCACAAGGAGAAAATTCAAGAAATTAGAGCCAATACAGAGGCCTACCAACAATCATTCTTCGCACGCTCTGTTCCCAAGTGGAACAGGGTTTGCATGGGGACATAGAATAAATAATAACCATTTACATCGTTGTTCTCCACTGTCACAAGTTTCTGAACCATAAAATCTACCATATGGACTACATGTATGATTAAACTGAGTCACTGAACAGTTCAATTATGCCCACAAAGCAGTACTGGTAACATTATGAGAGAGTCCAGTACGAAAGGAACTGTCAGAATTACTACTTTTGCAAGTGTCTCCAATATTAGGCAAGTAATTAAAATGAAACAAACTTAAAAGATGAGTTATTTCAAGCTTTCTTGATGAAACTAATGATTTTGAAGCTTCTGGGTTTGAAGCCAAATTAATGTTGTTATTTTCCTTTCATGATATTTTGACAATTTTCGTTGTTTCCTTTGGCAAATGTCATGGGCAGATTTCATTTCTCACTATTGCTACCAGAAATTAAATCTGCACCAATACCTAGAAATGACAACTAGGAAATATGTTGAAATGTCGTGGAAGGAAAACGACAATATTAACTCAGTCAAAAACTCAGAAACTTGGAAATAAAAAAAAAAGAATAAATATACTCATAAAATTGTATCAGATGACATATGAGTAAATTCTGGCAAAAATACCAATTTTTGAAGCCAGGGGGTTGCTTCATCAGCCGAAGAGTGACATGATTGGAGGAAAAGAAGAATTACTAAAGAATTGGGCAGTAAAGTCACTTAGAATCTATGGTGAATGAAAAAGCAACAGAACAATATTAGAGGGAAACCAACAAACCATGTGCATTGACAAAAATAAATATTTTTCTCTCTTCATTTAGCTGTATATTCATTTTGATATTGTTTAATTAAAAAAGCCGATTGCGATGTGTAGTTTAGGGCACAATTTACACAGTGGTGTCACAGTTGATCCTAGATAACTTCATGAAATAATAAGGAAATTCAAAAATAAAATCTAAGAAATTATTTTGTAGCACATGTTGGGTGTAGCTTTAAAGTTAATGCAAACAGCAGTCCTATGATGATATCAAAATAAGAAAGTATTCTGAATACACATTAACAGAAAATAGTTCTTCAGGCTTTCACACCATCAGAAAATTTTTTTGTCTAACAAGAATGTAAAAGAAGCAACAGATACACAAAAGGGAAGAACTGGTTTTTTTTTTTTGTGTCTAAACATACAAGAGGATTCATGTGAGACTGGAAGATATGCAACATTAAAGTACACAAAAAATGTTAGCACTAACTGTCCAGAGCCTCGGCAAACCACCAATCCTGTTGTGATAAAATTCACAATGATTATTGTCTACTGCATTCAGCAAGTAAGTATTCAAACACTATGATTACTTATTTTGCTTGGTTTCACAACAGAGGGTGCAAAGTTTCTAATGACTGCCACATTCAGGTGTGATGAGCAAAATGTTTTCCAGGGTGCTAGACTTGCACCAATATCTCCATACCATCTCCATATCATTATTATAGTTTAGTGGTTTGGAATGTGGAAAAGACATTAATGAACCAGATTTACATCTGATGTGACACAACAGTTCCAACCTTTGCCACAAAACTGCAGTTCCACTAAAGATAAATAATAGCTAGCCTATGACTCTTTGCAATTTTAGCAAAATTAAGAACATAATGTTCCAAAGGCAATCTTGAAAATTATAAAGAGCTCAATGTTATTAAAGACAAAAAGTGTACTACAGATACCTTTAGTCTGTTGACAGAATCTGAATTATAATTCCCATTCACTGCAAGGTAATTAATATTCTTGAATCTTTCCTCAAATTCATGTTGCCATAAACAGAAACAAGTACAGTTACAAACATATCTACATCTACATATAAGCTTTGCAAACCCCTGTAAAAAGTGCATGGTAGAGGGTACTTACCATTGTACCAGTTATTAGGTTTTCTTTCCCTTCCATTCACATACAGAGTGTGGAAAGGGTGGATGCTTAAACATATCTGCTTGCACTGTAATTGGCCTAATCTTTTCTTTGCAATCCCTATGGGAATAATGTACAAGGGGTTCTAATATAGTCCTAGATTCATTGCTTATAGTTGGTTCTTGAAACTTGCTAAGTAGAATTTCAGGGACAATTTGTGCCTATATTCAAGAGTTTACCATTTCAGTTCTTTCAGCATCTACCAGGGGGCAAAAAAACTTTCAAACATTTGTGCTGCTCTTCTTCAAGCATGCTCCACTATCTCATGTTACTTGCATATTCTCAGATGGGTTGCACGAGCATTTTGTACGCCTTTTTTATGCAGATTGCATTTCCCTACTATTCTACCAGTGAACTGAAGTCTGTCACCTTCTTAGCCCATGACTGAGCCTATGTGATCATTCTATTTCCTATCACTACAAATTGCTACACCCACATAGTTGTAGAGTTGACTGATTCCAATTGGGACTCATCAATATTATAGTCATAGTACACTTTTTTGTGTGTATATGAAGTGCACAATTTTATATTTCTCAATGTCTGAAACAAGTTGCCAATCTTTGTACACCTATGAAATCTTATCAATATTTGGGTAAATATTTGCGCAGCTCTTTTCAAACAATGAAGCATTATAGATAATCACATCATTTGCAGGAAGTCTGAAGTCACTATTAATATTGCAAGATCATTAATATAAAACATTAAAGGTAAGGATCCCAAGACATTTCGCTGGGATAAAGCTAAAGTTATTTATACATTTGTTGATGACTCCCCATTCACAATAGCATGCTGCATCCTCCCTACCAAGAAATCCTCAATCCAGTCACATATTTTATTTGATACCCCAACAAAACTGTGCTTTTATTAATATCTCTTGGTGTGATACCAATTTTCCATGAGAATATTGCCACAGAAAACTGCAATACCATTCAAAAGCATCTCAGAGTTTATTGACACCATTACCCACCACACTGCCACATTTTCACTATGTTACATTCATCACTTGGTTAACTCTTTTACATTAATCGACACATACAACTAGCTCTTCTAATTGATGGCAGCAAAAAATATGTTCCTGAAAATACTGTGTGATCACTAAGTCGGTAATCATGCTAGCCCAGTGCACACACAGGGGTTGTAGACTGCTTCATTGGTAATCTTCTTGCATTTGTATCAATATAATATTCATCAGTTTTAACATACACTAACAAAAAACAATCCACACAAATTTTGGTATATCTATTGTGAAGGTTCTTCTTTTCCTTTATTCATGCAAACTATGGATGAATGGCGACAGGCAAATTCCATGTTTCTAGATTTCCAGAAAGTGTTTGACACAGTGCCCCAATGCAGGCTGTTAAAGAAGGTATGAGCATATGGAATAGGTTCATAGACATGTGAATGCCTCAAAGACTTCTTAAGTTATAAAACCCAGTATGTTGTGCTCGATGGAGAGTGTTCATGAGAGACAAGGGTATCACCAGGAGTGTCCCAGGGAAATGTGATATGACTCCTATTAGTCTCTATATACATAAAATTTTTGGTGCACAAGGGGGGCAGGAATCTGCAGTTGTATGGTGATGATGCTGTAATGTATGGTAAGGTGTCAAAACTGAGTGACCGTACGAGGATACAAGGTGAACTTAGACAAACTTTCTAGTTGGTGTGACGAATGGAAGCTAGCTCTAAATGTAGGAAA
Organism: Schistocerca piceifrons; assembly: GCF_021461385.2. NCBI lineage: Eukaryota > Metazoa > Arthropoda > Insecta > Orthoptera > Acrididae > Schistocerca > Schistocerca piceifrons. The sequence continues at coordinate 585,133,854 of NC_060143.1, forward strand.
ATGTAAGTTAATGTGCATGAGTAGGAAAAACAAACCCATAATGTTGAGCTATGGCATTAGTAGTGTCCTGCTTCACACAACGATGTCTTTTGAATGTCTGGACATAATGTTACACAGATGTATGAAATTGAATGGGCATGTGAGGATTGTGGTAGGGAAGCTGAATGGTTGACTTCGATTAACTGGGAGAATTCTAGGAAAGTATGGTTCATCTGTAAAGGAGACTGCATATAGGACACTGGTGCAACCTATCCTTGAATATTGCTCCAGTGTTTGGGATGTGTACCATGTCAGATTAAAGGAAGACATCAAAGCAATTCAGAGGCGGGCTGCTATATTTGTTATGGGTAGGTTCAAAAAACATGCAAGGGTTATGGAGATCCTTTTGAAAATCTAATGGGAATCCTTGGAGGGAAGACAACATTCTTTTTGAGGAACACTATCGAGAAAATTTAGAGAACTGCTGACTGCTGAATAATTCTATTACCTCCAAAATACACTGTATGTAAGAACCACCAAGTTTAGATGCGAGGAATTAGAGTCATTAAGGAGGTATATAGACAGTAATTTTTCCCTCACTTTATCTGCGAGTGGAAAAGGAACACACACACACACACACACACACACACACACACACACAAGGAAAGGAAGTGACTGTTAGCGGTAAGGTGTACCCTCCGCCGCACCCTATGTGATGGACAGCAGAGTATATATGGATATGTACTTGCAGATTATTATTATTATTATTATTATTATTATTATTTAGGCACAAGGGACATGCTTGACAGCAAGATGTATATACTCTCAGTACCATTTTAACTTTCGTATTTTATGCTGCCAGATCAAGACATTAAAAAAACAGTTTTATAAATCTTGGTAAAGGAAGCTGCAGCATTGTCGCTGACAGTGTCAGAAGATTTTTCTCACTAAGAACAAGCATAGTTTCAGAATAATATTCTAAACCTGAAGTATTTCTGATATTTGGCATCTATTACAATATATGAAAACCTACTTCATTTAATTAAAAAACACTGAATAAATGCCATTTTCTGTCCAAGTGATACAAATTTACTATACAAGTTTGCTTTATTTTATTTTTTATTTTTTTTTTCATCTCTATAAAAGAATCTGCATGTTCTTCAATGTCGAGGCTGATTGAAATACGAGTATATACCCTTACCTGAAGTTAGGCATGGGGTTGCCTTGTGCTTGGCATAGCAGTGCATAACCTTCACCAACATGCCTCACAAAGGAATTAATTTTGTCATCTGAAGCAAATTTTGGGGCTTTTACTCCAACAGGTTCTACAAAAGATGACAATTCATAACAAGACTGCAGTTACCTTCCATATTGGAACAGAGCAAGTACGCAACATTAAAACTCCTTACCTAAATGCTGGAACTGGGAAGCCTTGTGCTGGGCACAGTAAAGTGAATGCTTGACCAGCTCGTCTCCAAAATGACCTACTTTTATCATCACTTGAAAATTTTGGATGTTTTGTTCCTACCGGTTCTGTTTGGAGGCAGAAACTGGGTGTCAGAAGATGCTCTTTGCTAGTCACATGATGGTAACAGAACATTACACATCAAAGGAAGAGTAAAAAAAATTAGAAATATAGTGTAAATAGAAAAGCAGAAAGAAGACGTGTCTGTCTGTCTAATTCTGGTAATGGAAAGGTCTGGTAAAAAAAAAAAAAAAAAAGGGAAGAAGAAGAAGAAGAAGAAGAAGAAGAAGAAGAGAGAGAGACTAGGAGTAAAGGTAATAACTTACCAAATAGCAGAGGCATTCAGTTGTTGACAGCACATAATTAAGACTGAAAATTTTGCTGGCTTTTTGATGAAACCTAGAGTGTACGCACACACGCACGCGTGCACACTTACACACATACATACACACACACACACACACACACACACACACACACACACACACCACATACAGAGAGAGAGAGAGAGAGAGAGAGAGAGAGAGAGTCACCAGTACTGGTGAGCCCATGCAGCACACTTTGACAATGACATGTAGAAGTGGATTGGAAGTGGGTGACAGAAAAGAGGAATGAGAGGCTTACGGAAAAAGATCGTGGATGCAGGCTGAGTGAAGTTAGAGTCCCAGGGCAGGGTGCATGAGGGTTTCAGGCTGGGAGCTAGCAGAAACTGAGGCCAGGACAATTATGGGAATGATCTGTAGCAAGCACTACTCCCATCTGTGTAGTTCAGAGAAACTGGTATTGGGGAAAGGATCCGTGTGGCATAGTTGTGAACCAACCACTGAATTGAACAGGCTGTGCTTAGCAGCGTGTTCCACCACTAAGTTGTCAACTCTGCCCTGAGCCAAAATTTGATGGGTGGACAGCTGACTGGAGGCCGTGCCCACATAAAATGCCGTGCTGTAATTCCAGCAGAGCTGGTGTATTACATGACTTCTTTCATATATGGCCCTGCCTCTGATGGGATAGGGTAAGCCTGTGACTGGACTGGATCTGCTCTAGCATGCAACTTCACTCATCCTGTATCCACATCCTCTTCTGTACAGTCTCCCTCTCCTCTACTGTCACCCCCTCCCAATCCACTCCTACATATTGTCATCATCATGCCCTGCATGTACTCATCTGTGCCAGTGCCCATCCCTATCTCATGCATCTGCTGCCTCCCTCAGAGCTGTAAGCCACCTTCCTCAAACATCTCTCCCTCCCCTTGCCTCCTTTCTCACCTTGTCCACTCACCTGACACGACGACTCATCCCAGAATTTAGCTGGTACAAAGAGTGTGTTGTGTGTGTGTGTGTGTGTGTGTGTGTGTGTGTGTGTGTGTGTGTGTGTGTGTGGCTCAAAAAAGGATTCATTCAAGAGCTAACAAATTTTTCAGTCTTGTTTATGGGCCTGTCAATGACTCAATACCCCTACAATTTGGTGAGTTCTTAACGACTGCTAAATTGTCTAATTCATCAGTTACACGTAGAAATCTTCAATGATGTTTGTTAGAAAAGGTATTTCTTTTCATCCAAGAAATCCAATTATTTGTAAAGAAAATCTGTCTCTATAATGAATAACAACTGAATAAAGAAATAAAAACCTTATAGTTCTTGAGTAGCAGCATGCATACACACAAACAGTAGCTGACAGACATGGCAAGTTTTGGAAACCAAGTTTTAGTTGTCCACCAAATGAGAATAAAATTTAACAATTTCATTACATATCTTCAGAGATCCCTCACAGAGTAGTTTCCGCAATGTGAGAAAACTCTTGAGTAGGGAGCACTGCTATGTCACATTAAATGTTATCAAGCTTTCTGCTTCATTCATAGTCTTTATGTCAAGTGTATTCCGTGGATATGTATGGGATATTCTGCCATGGGTAGGTTAAAAAGGATAATGCCATTTATGAACTTACAAAATTCTCCTCCTTCATTGGTGAAATGAATAAATGAACATGGGTGTATGGAGAAGGGGAAGATCCATGTAGTTTGTAATCCAGACTAAGATGAAAAATCTCATATGAAGTGAGTCACTGTTAGCCTTGTTTCTGAGTAACTTGGTTTTTTGTCCAATCTTCATAAACAGTTTTCTATTTTCTTGACTGAAGAAGGAACCTACATTTCTGAAAGCTGTGTGTGCTGTTAGGTAAGAATGTATTACTATTACTATTATTATTATTGTTATTAATATTACAGTACACACAACAAACAAGATCACTAGGCTGGGTTTCACATTTTATCACTAGCCAGCCATCTCCCAAGTGTTTACAACAGCATGATGTATTTGTGCAGATCCCAGTAAATTGGTTTTCTGTAGTTGGCAGACAGATATTTTATTCTTGTCATTGGTTTTCAAGTGCTCACTAATATCTTTGAGCAGAGCTTCCAGAGTGTCGAAAACCACGGGGGTCACTTTCACTGGTTTATGCAAGAGTCAGTGCAGTTTGATTTTCAAGTCCTCATACATGGCAAGTTTTTCGAGTGATTTCTCGTAGATTCTTCTATCACCTGGGATGGCAATGTCTATGATCCACACTTTCTTTTTCTCCTCACTTGTGATGTCTGGTGCATTGTGTTTCAACATTCAATCTGTCTGAAGTCATACTCTAGCATGTCCACTTTGACAACTTTTTCTGGGTTGTGGTTCCACCAGATCCTTGCCACTGGCAGATAGTAATGTTGGTACAAGTTCCAGTGGCTCACTTGTGCAACAGCATTGTGCCTTTGCTTGTAATCAGTCTATATTATCTGTCTGCAACAGTGTGAGATATGAACAATTGTTCTATCAGCCTTTTTGCAGAGCCTACACTATGGGTCTATTAGCCAATTTCTTGCTCCTGGCTTTGATGGCATTAATTTTGATGTTGTGGTGGTCAGCCACGACCATGTCTTCTCTATATCAGTTTTGCCTTCAATCTTACATAAAACAGTCCACACAATGCTTTATTGTGCAGGCTCGGGTGAAGCTCTTCAGTATGATTTTTGGTTTGTTGTATGCTGAGAAGTTTTCTCTTGGTGACTTCAATCAGAGCTGATTCTTTGCTGTCTTTCACATCATCTGCCAATTCACGCTTCTCTTCATCCATTGTCTGCTTAAATTGCAAGAGCCCTCTACCAACTGCATTTCTGGGCAAGCACAGTCTGTCAATGTCACTACGAGGGTGAAGTGAATGGTGAATTGTCACAAATTTTCTTGTTTTCCTGTTCAGATTACATAGCTCTACTTGTGCCCAGTTCCCAATACCTGCAATGGATCAGGTCATTGATTGTGTTGTCACCATTTACTTTGCTTTCCAAAATTTTTTTGGCCCTTTGGGTGCACTCTTTGCTGAGCACATTTTTTCCATGCCCTTGCTTGATGTTGTCCAATGTGACATGCCTATGTGTTTTTAGGTGACAATACTTGATTATTTATCCATATAACATTCCAATGTCTTCATTTTTGGAGCTCTTGCCTTTCTTTAGTGTCAGTGTGGTGCACTTGTCTAAGATGAATTCCATATTGATGTCATTGCTGAAGTCTCACATTGTATTCATCAGAGACTGAGTTTCAATTCTACATTTTCCATAGAGCTTCAAGTCACCCACACACAGCAGGTGGGATATTTTCAGAGAATTTCTCACTGTTTGATAGACCAGTGATGTTTTCTGTAAGATGGCTGACAGGGTAACCGACGTGACAATAAACAGCATTGGGGACAATGAATCCCCCTATAAAATGCCTTCTTCTCTGACAAATAGTTCTCTTTTCCAGTGTTCTCTTGCATTTTCTGTGAATTCCCTGGTGTTTCTGCTCCCCCTGATGGTTTCCAGGCACTTTATCATTCAACTGTGTTGCAGCGAGTCAAAGGCTTTCTTTCACTCAATCCAGGTCATACGCAAATTTGCTTCCTGGCTTTTGCAGTTTTCCAGAATAATCTTGTCAATCAGAAAATGTTCTTTTGTGTCCCTGCTCCTTCACTTGGTACCTTTTTGTTTTACTGGTATGGTGTCATATTCTTCCAGAATGTCCTGAATTCTGCCAGATATACTGCCTATCAGCAACTTGAACATGATGGACAAACATGTTATTGGCCTGTAATTTCCAGGTATTGCCCCTTTAGCTGGGCCCTTCTGTACTAAATACATTTCTCCAGTTGTTAGCCATTAACTGATTATGTCTGTAACATTGTGTTGAACAGCTCAGCATTTTGATTTGCACACTGGCCCAGTGCTTAAGCCAGAAGCTTTGCAGTTGATGGTTGTTCAGTTTAAGTTCTTCCATGTTCTTCAAGTTTCTTGAATCAGACCGCAAGTTTTATCATCTTCAGTTCCAGCTGAATTTTCCACTATGGTTTCCCAGATGATTTTTTGGTAGGCTTTGATTCTAGTAACACCAGTTCTTCTTCTATTACTGCTACTGCTGTACAAGAGAGGTGAGCTGGATCATTTCTTGAATTGGTTTCATCTGGGCACTTACAAGGGCAACCTTAACTTCCTTCATCAGTGGAGCTAGTTGTTTTCTGCTCACAGTTATCAAAGTCAAGAGCCACTTCCTTTCTCCATTAAATGATACATGGGCCATATTTGTTTTTGAAGTTCTTGTTATCCTTGAAGCAGAGTGCCAGGCATTTCATCAGTGCCTTCTTGTTCACATTCTTCTTCTTCCTATGTCACTCCTAAGTTTTCAATAGCTTCAAGTTGTTCAGTGGCTTCAGTTGTTGCTGGTGCCGAAGCAGGTTGTGTTACTTCCATTTCACAACTTTTCCAAATTTCTTTGAATTCCACTTGACTTAATGCTTTGTTCCTAATGATAAATTGTTTTTTATCAGTTCTGTTCTCTTCAAAGCTGCATATCTTGCTTCCAGAGCAGGTACATGCACTTTTGGTAGCCATGTTTCTGAGGTTCGCAATGAATAGAATCATTTCATGACTTTTCAATTCACTGACATAATATATTTCTGTCAGTTCTGAGTTTTTAGGTTTTGTTTTATTATTATTATTATTATTATTATTATTATTACTATTACTGTTGTTGTTGCTAATTTAATAATATTGTATTGTCTCTTAAAAAATTATATAATTGTACAAAGGCCAATTCAGTGGAGAAAACTAGTACATTATAAGACAGGATAGCTAACCAGCACATACCTTCATGAAGTGAAATGTGCACTACTGTTGATGGACATACATAAAAGTAAAGGTGAGATTACTTCCTACCTCTTGGAGCCATAGTTCCTTCCTTGGGGAGGGGAAAAGGATAGGGTGGGGAAGTTTAAAAAGGAAGGGCAGCTCTCTCAGACACAAGGGGTGAGGACTATTAGTTCTCAAAGCTATGAGGTATGTTACTTTTACTTTTATGTGTGCCTATCGGCATTGCTACACATATTTCCTGGAGGTGGGTACTAATAAATTATATAACCATTTCATAAATATGTGTTTTATTGGTCGAATGTGGAGTTTTACCTGCTGAAGCTACGCTAACTCTCTGTGAATTCCCCCAAAATAATACACTTTCTCAGTCACTTTACTATTATTATTATTATTATTATTATTATTATTATTATTAGCTTAGGCAAAATCAAACAATAGAATATTCACGATGGAATAATGACAGTATTATGAAAAGAATAGATTGCTACTCATGATACAGTGGTAATGATGCTGAGTCGCAGATAGGCACAATAAAAAGAGTGCTGAACAAGTAAGCTTTTGACCAAAAAAGGCCTTCTTCTGAATTAGAATTGTCTAACTCAGAAGAAGGCTTTTTGGCCGAATGCTTACTTGTTTATCGGTCTTTTTTTATTGTTTCTATCTGTGGTTCAACATTTCCACTACCTTGTGAGTAGTAATACGTCCTTTTCATAATATTGTTATTATTAGCTTAGCACTTTACTCTGCTGATTTACATTTACACTAACTTCAAATTAAGCTCCCATTTAACTTCATTCACTGATAATGTTCGAGCTTTACCCATAAACAGTTCTATTTCATTTTAGCCTTTTTCTCTCATCTTCCAGACAAGGAACCTCTTAGCCCCAAAAGCTATGAACGCTGTTAAATTATTTTTTTGTGCCTCTGATGGCTACTGCCTCCTAAATAATATTTTTCAGTTTTTACAGAAATGAAATTCATCTGGCAGATTACCTGGCAAGCCACAAAATATCTAGTCAACACACAGAATGCAGCACCGAAAAAAGTGGACTCTGCACATTACAGTGTCAGTTTCATAATAATGTTTGTTCAATGTTTTAAAGTGCAGCAAATATTAGGAGTTTAAAATTTCTATCTGAATTACTGAAGTCAACTCAGTACCACACACTTCATTAACTGGAGTAACAAATTTTTTAACAACTTGTCAAAACAAAATAGCTTACCTAAATGCTGGTATAGGAGACCCCTGAGCAGAACAGAACAATGCAAAGTCATCATCAATGGATATTATAAATGTATGACTTCTGTCTTTTGTTGAAAATCTTGGAGCTCTTGCACCAATAGGATCTGCAGATATATTTAAATAAAAGAAGAAAATCGGTTTCCTTACCTAGGAGATGGATCAAGGATACCCAAAGCCTTCAATAGCATTCTTAGAATCTACTGTGATAAAGCACGTATTGTTTCTGTTTGCAACATACTCAAATCTGCTTCAAGATGAAATTTTCATCAGTGTTGAGTTTCTCCTTAGCTCTTTAACTATCATGCTTACCTAAAAGATGGCACTGGTTGTCCCTGTGCTTGACACAGCAGAGCAAATCCTTGACCTGAATGCCTTATAAATGATGTTATCTTTGTATCAAATGCAAACTTTGGTGTTTTTGCTCCCACTGGTTCTGTTTGGATTGAAATTCAGGAATATTAATACAATCAAACCTAAATGTCGCAATGAATGATGTCTAATGATGATGATTTCCAAAATGAAACCACACTCAAATAAAGAAATAAAATCTACTTACCAAGTGAAAGCAGACAATAGTCATCAACAGAAAGAGAATGTGTCACAGTCATGATGTTTTGTAAACAAAAAGACCTTCATGTTGAAAAGCGACAAAAGCTTTGCAGGAACTGAAATTATTCAGGCTACATTGCTGACTTCCATCTCAACCTGGTCTATATGAAATGATGATAACAATGAAGATTTGTGCCGGATTGGGACTTGAACCCAGATTTTTCCATTTTACACAAGTGGTTGCCTTAACCACTTTGACTATCTGTGCATAAATCATAGCCAGACCCGGATTTCCATGTGTTGTCATTCATGCATCACAACCTGCACTCGTACACATTTTCTAATTTCTGTACAGTGGGAGGACATTTTAAATGAAAGACACTGCCTGGTACTGGTGGATAAATACAATAATGCAGCACCTGCATTGTTAAGAAGAATGATACATGTTCTTCGAACAGGCATGCATGTCCAAAAGAACACTGCATCTTTCTTCTTAAAAACTTAGGCACTGCAATATTATATCAATCTGCTCTACTGTTTCACCTATGACTCTGTACCCTGGATTACTTTTTATCTCAATCCCTTTAACTCTTCATCTCTACTGCCAGGTGACGTAACCTCAGTTCTAAAGACTAGTTTTTGTTACACATTTTGTTTCTGTTTGTGCATTATCTGTCACCACACAGTAAACAGAAAGTTTCTGTTTGGTCAATATTCAGGGATATGACAGGAACAATCATTTAAAGCAAAAAAACCTTGTAAACAAAGGCTCTAAAATGAATAGCTTAAGAGCTCTGAGCACTTGTTCATCTTCACTACTGTGAAACATATCTCTGCTACTGAACAAGTGCTCACAGTTCTTGAGCTATGCATTTTAAAGTGCATGTTACCAGACAATGTTGTCTTGTTCTGATTCATAGTACCTCCTCCCAAAATTTGGAAAGCAAAGAGCTAGCAGTAGAAGGGATCTGTTCCACAGTACTGAAGATGAAAACGTGCTTGTAGCCCTTGAGGTATGAATGATCATTCATATCATATCTCTGAATATTGACCATTCCTCCAATACTGTGTGTGTGTGTGTGTGTGTGTGTGTGTGTGTGTGTGTGTGTGTCAGAGAGAGAGAGAGAGAGAGAGAGAGAGAGAGAGAGAGAGAGAGAGAGAGAGGAGGGGGTGGGGGGGAGTGCTATATGATTCCACGAGTGTGGATTAAATATAAAGGGGATTTTATTTTTAATTTAAATTCATTAACTGAAAAACCCTAGGCAATTATAATTTATTTATCCGCATAGTCTCCTGCTTTGGAAATGCATATGTCCCAGCATATGGGCAGCTTTTTGATGCCCTCATCATAAAAAGAATTGGGTCATGTCCCCAGCCAGTTGCACATGAAGTCTTCCACACTCCTGTCATCTTCAAATGGTCGCCCTCATACAGCTTCTTTAAGCCGTCCAAATAAATAGAAATCGCAATGTCTGGGCTGTAAGGAGGATGATCAAGTGTAGTCCAGTGCATTTCCTGTAGCTTGGAGACAGTTAGAGCTGCAGTATGGGATTGTGAGTTGTCATGGAGGAGGATGACCTATTGAATCGATTGGTCCCAAGTTTTGTGGCGATATGCAACTCTTGCCTTGTTCAACAGTTCGCAGTAGTAAGCAGCACTGATTGTGCGCCGCTCGGGCAAAAAATCAATCTGAACAATGCGTCACTGATCCAAAAAAAAAAAGAAGTTGAAAGAACCATGCCAGCTGACAGTCAAGTCTTGGCTTTCACTGGTGCTGCCTCCCTTTCCTCCACCACTTGTTTGGATTCTGGAGTGTAGTGGTGAACCCATGTTTCGTCACAGTTGATGATCCGAATCAAAAATGGACCACCTTCTTCTGCAAACCTTGCTGTAAGCCTCTGACAGACCTCCAAACGTCTCAACTTCAGATTTTCAGTCAAAAGTTTAGGGAACCATCTGAAACACACTTTACGGAACTGTAGGTCATTTGTGATGAATTTGTGATGATTTCTTGATGGCTCCCATAACTGATTCCGACTTTTTGTGCAATTTCTGATACTCCCATCGATCGTCGTGAATAATGTCTTTAACTGCACGAATGTTTTTGTTTGTAATGCTGGTCCGAGAATGGTGATTGTGTTGCTGATTTTCCACATGTTTTTGCCCTTCCTCGAACTTTTTATGCCAGGCAAACACATGCATCCTTCATAATGTTTTGTCACTAAACTGTGAAGTCAATCTTTGGCAAATTTCTGCTGCCACTGTAACTCCTTCACGAGCAAGAAATTAGATAACTATACATTGTGCATTGGAGGGGTGCACCTGTAGCTCAGACATCATGAGCGTTACTGACGAAACGGTGGGAAATATCTAACAGCACAGTCTCCTCACTTCTATCGGTCCCGCCTAAGCATAGCAGGAGCGCAGGGACAGTCCTACAAACTGTTGATCTTCAGGAACAAAAATCCTGTTTATATTTAAAGCCCCCTTGTGTGTAACTTTCCCTCCCACAATATGTTTAACTGAAAGATGACAAAAAATCCGAACTGTTTATCATGTAGATAGTTCAGTGTCCAGCTTTTATAAATCAACAAATGTATAAGAATGGTTGCAGAGAGGGAACTAGATAAATGTTCCATTTTCCCTTTATTTGCATGTGTGTCAGTGGTAATGTTATTACTTTTGTTCTAGTACTTGGAGGTTAATCAACTAATCTGCCATGCACTTCACCGTAGCTTGCAAAGTTTGGATATAAAGCAGATCATTTCATTCCTGCACAACACCATTAAAAGGACCAATATATGACTGACAAGGCCTTTATACCTGGCACACAGTGCACTGATTGTAGGTTGAAGACTTGATTCAAAAACATTGTATGAAATGCTATCCCATATGAAAATTGTTTTTAACTTATCTACAGTAGCAAAATAATGCTGCTTTAAGCCAGGTTATGCTACCTATCACACTTTTAACTATATTTTCTTCCATAAATTAAGATTAAGTGATTGAATTTTAAGCACATATTCAACAGAAACCTTTAACAAAAGGACACACGGTGAAGTTGTAGATTTCTGGATGACACATCATGTTAATGGGAAAGTTAATGAATTTTATCCTGTTTCTGTTCTTTAATGGATATTCTCAAATGAAAATGAACAGCATAGGTCATATGCTTTACGTAATTTGTCTTTCCAGTTCATATAAATCTGTATATTGGGATAAGTAAAATGCAATGTGATTGCCAAGTTGCTTCTTGAAAGTTTAGAAACAGTCTTTCATAAGGCAATTAGTATTTCTACTGCAGGAGCTGTCAGTTCAGACTATCTACTAATACCACAATACACTTCTGTGAATGAAACAATTTGGTCACAAGTAATGATTGTGTGGGAAGTAGCCACCCACCACATACCCTGTTTCATTTTAACAATGTTTAAGTACTAAATAACCACAGTGAAGGCACTTTTCTTCGTACAAAACTTGCAACATTATTTACTGTAGTGTCAAAATTTCCATTTATAACAAAAGTATTCAGTATCCACCACTTTCATCTCTTTATCTGTCAGTCAATGACAAGACCTACAGGATTCAAGATGCAAAGTCTCAGAAATTAGGCATGTTGCACACACACACACACACACACACACACACACACACAACCCCCCCTCACCCCCCCCCCCCACACACACACACACACACACACACACACACACACACACACACACACACACACACAACTCACATCCTGCCCTGGCATAGAGACAGTTGTATCAATTCATCAGTATCAGTTTGAAGAAATCAATATAAAATGTATCTGACTAGTAGCACATGTACCCAGAGTCATGAAATCTCAAAGTTATTTCCTCATACACTGCAAAAGTTACATGAGCTTGATAGCTGCCATCTTAGAAATACATGGAACCTTTTCGCTAAAATCCAGCCATAGAAGTGACTCATTTTTTTAACAGCACTTCTCATTTTTTAATGAGCTAAAATGTCTACATCCACCAGCAACTCTTCTTTCTTACTTTCATTTTCTTATAATTGTCCTTTTCAATCAAACAACACTACAATAAAACTACTACACTACTCTATACTTGGTTATATTTCCAACAGATTCCACAAATCAGTAGACCTAAATCTAATAAATCTGCTGTGTGATAGTAAATTTTAACACTATTTCAATTTCGTGTAAAGATTTACAATATGAAGGTGGTACACTTAATGTTCCCTATAAAAATTTCCTAAGAAAGCAAGCGACATAACACTTCCCTATCACCCATAGTGCCCAGAGTTTACAGGTTTCATAAAATTATAGAAACAAAACCTTAAGAAACACATCCTACAGGGAGATTCTTCAAAGGCTACCCATTTCTCATTGTTTTAACCTATATTTCCACAAATTTGTATTAGAATGAAACTGTATGTAGCACGCAACTGATTAGATATTAATGCACAAAATGAAAATCTGAAACAATACAAAATCTGTTTCAAGCTCACTAAATATCTCCAATGCCTTCTCTGTCAACACATGACCTGTTCCATAGCACCACTGCAATTAATTTGCCACAAAATGGAAAAAAGTTAAGAAAACCATTAACACCAAATTCTTCCCCATTTTTGAAATGATTTCAGTAGCAGTATTTTCATTTCTTCTCAGTTTTTGAAATGCTTTAAGTAAGAGCATTTTCGCACTGAAGTTGTGTTAATTATCTTCAATATTATAGTGTTACAAATGTGGCTTGTCCCTGGATACCAACACTTACCTATATGATGGTGCCGGAAAACTCTGAGCTAGGCAGAGAAGACCAAAACTGTGACCCTCTCGCCTGATATAAGTACTAGATTTTGCATCATGTGAAAATACAGGTGCTTTGACTCCTACTGGCTCTACATCAAGAAGGAAAAAAGAAAACTTCTATGGATAATGTTGTGTCAGTATCAACAACAAAAGCATTGTAATGTGGATGGGATGTTAACCTTCACATACATCAATAGTACTAAAACATTTAACAACAGATTCTGTTATTTGCTACATCTCTTATCTCTTACCTAAATACTGGAACTGGAAAGCCTTGAGCCTGACAAAGAATTGTGAACTCTTCAGAAACTTTTGTTGAAAACCAAGTTCCTTTCATACTGCTTGCAAATGAAGGTGCTTTTGCTCCCATTGGTTCTGTGTGGAAATTTAATTCATGAAGAATGACCTAATAATTTTCATGCTAATGTTACAATAGGTTTCAAGCATTTTTGCTAGATAGCCTGATATTTATATGCAGTGTAATATGAAGGCTTGGCACTATGAGAGGTTACAGGATTGCTTTAGTAAATTTTTGGGTGTTAACCAATGCAAGGTAGACACTGTGGCCTGTAGTATTCCTTGTAAAAGGGGGGATTACTAACATAAAAATTAATTCTAGTATTTTAAGGAAGAATAGAACAGACCACACCACTGAGTAGATTTAATTTTCAGACAGGCTCATTTTATTTTCTGCTTTGTGATGCATAATAACTGACTTACAATAAGGAAATGATAAAGAACACACTCACCTTTTCATTCAGCAAAGGAATCATTTTATTTCTCAGATCACTCATGTCAGTCATCCAAAACATTTAAAGAAATGATTGACATGCTACTTACAATAGCCAACTAGAGCAAGTTAAGATTTTTCCTGAGGCAGACACTAAACAATTACATGATTTTTTTTAACAACAATGTGAATACAGGTATATTGCTACTCACCACATAGAGGAGGTATTGAACTGCAGACAGGTAAATTAAAAAGTACATATAACAGTAGACTCCACTATCAAACACACACCATTGCATATAAAAAATCACACATATGCATACACGGAAAACTTACACACACACACACACACACACACACACACAGTGCCCACTGTTATCTCACGGTGCTGAGGCCCGGAGTAGTGATCTTGACTGGGATGGGTAATGTGGGTACTGAAGAGGTGTGGAGTGGAGAGGGCGAGTGACAGCAGGGTAGGAGTAGGGGTGCAGTGCACAGGGATTTGGCAGGAACATGATGGTGGGACACTGGTTCAGTCTTTTGTGAGTTTTAAATCATTCCTACATATTATTGCATGTTTTAATGTCCTCCACTATGGATTCTTGCTCCTTCCACTCGCATCAATACAGGAATATTTCCCTACCCCAAGCCAGAATCTAAACCCTCAAACTGTTCCTGTGTTCTACATCTACATCTACATCTACATGATTACTCTGCAATTCACATTTCTCTCTACCATTCCACTCCCGAACAGCGCGCGGGAAAAATGAACACCTAAACCTTTCTGTTCGAGCTCTGACTTCTCTTATTTTATTTTGATGATCATTCCTACCTATGTAGGTTGCGCTCAACAAAATATTTTCGCATTCGGAAGACAAAGTTGGTGACTGAAGTTTCGTAAATAGATCTCGCCGCAACGAAAAACATCTTTGCTGTAATGACTTCCATCCCAATTCGCGTATCATATCTGCCACACTCTCTCCCCTATTACGTGATAATATGAAACGAGCTGCCCTTTTTTGCACCATTTCGATGTCCTCCGTCAATCCCACCTGGTAAGGACCCCACACCGCGCAACAATATTCTAACAGAGGACAAACGAGTGTAGTGTAAGCTGTCTCTTTAGTGTACTTGTTGCATCTTCTAAGTGTCCTGCCAATGAAACACAACCTTTGGCTCGCCTTCCCCACAATATTATCTATGTGGTCTTTCCAACTGAAGTTGTTCGTAATTTTAACACCCAGGTACTTAGTTGAATTGACAGCCTTGAGAATTGTACTATTTATCGAGTAATCGAATTCCAACGGATTTCTTTTGGAACTCATGTGGATCACCTCACACTTTTCGTTATTTAGCGCCAACTGCCACCTGCCATGCCGTACAGCAATCTTTTCTAAATCACTTTGCAACTGATACTGGTCTTCGGATGACCTTACTAGACGGTAAATTACAGCATCATCTGCGAACAACCTAAGAGAACTGTTCAGATTGTCACCCAGGTCATTTATATAGATCAGGAACAGCAGAGGTCCCAGGACGCTTCCCTGGGGAACACCTGATATCACTTCAGTTTTACTCGATGATTTGCTGTCTATTACTACAAAATGCGACCTTCCTGACAGGAAATCACGAATCCAGTCGCACAACTGAGATGATACCCCATGTCGCTTGTGAGGAACGGTGTCAAAAGCTTTCCGGAAATCTAGAAATACGGAATCAACTTGAGATCCCCTGTCGATAGCGGCCATTACTTCGTGCGAATAAAGAGCTAGCTGCGTTTCACAAGAACGATGTTTTCTGAAACCATGCTGATTTCGTATCAATAGATCGTTCCCTTCGAGGTGATTCGTAATGTTTGAATACAGTACGTGCTCCAAAACCCTACTGCAAACCGACGTCAATGAAATAGGTCTGTAGTTCGATGGATTACTCCTACTACCCTTCTTAAACACTGGTGCGACCTGCGCAATTTTCCAATCTGTAGGTACAGATCTATCGGTGAGCGAGTGGTTGTATATGATTGCTAAGTAGGGAGCTATTGTTATCAGCGTAATCTGAAAGGAACCTAATCAGTATACAATCTAGACCTGAAGACTTGCCCGTATCAAGTGATTTGAGTTGCTTTGCAACCCCTAAGGTATCTACTTCTTAGAAACTCATGCTAGCAGCTGTTCATGTTTCAAATTCTGGAATATTCCATTCGTCTTCCCTGGTGAAGGAATTTCGGAAAACTGCATTCAATAACTCCGCTTCAGCAGCACAGTCACCGGTAACAGTACCATTGCGAAGGTATTGACTGCGTCTTGCTACTTGTGTACTTTACATACGACCAGAATTTCTTTGGATTTTTTACCAAATTTCGAGACAATGTTTCGTTGTGGAACCTATTAAAGGCATCTCGCATTGAAGTCCGTGACAAATTTCGCGCGTCTGTAAATTTTAGCCAATCTTCGGGATTTCGCGTTCTTCTGAACTTCGCATGCTTTTTCCGTTGCCTCTGCAACAGCGTTCAGACCTGTTTTGTGTACCATGGGGGATCAGTTCCATCTCTTACCAACTTGTGAGGTATAAATCCCTCAATTGCTGTTCTACTATATCTTTGCTTTTGAGCCACATCTCGTCTACATTTGCATACTCAGTTTGGAAGGAATGGAGATTGTCTCTTAGGAAGGCTTCTAGTGACACTTTATCCACTTTTTTAAATAAAATTATTTTGTGTTTGTTTCTGGTGGATTTAGAAGGAACGGTATTGAGCCTAGCTACAACGACCTTGTGATCACTAATCCCAGTATCAGTCATGATGCTCTCTATTAGCTCTGGATTGTTTGTGGCTAAGAGGTCAAGTGTGTTCTCGCAACCAGTTACAATTCGCGTGGGTTCACGGACTAACTGCTCGAAATAATTTTCGGAGAAAGCATTTAGGACAATCTCGGAAGATGTTTTCTGCCTACCACCGGTTTTGAACAAGTATTTTTGCCAACATATCGAGGGAAGGTTGAGGTCCCCACCAACAGTAACCGTATGAGTGGGGTATTTATTTGTTACGAGACTCAAATTTTCTCTGAACTGTTCAGCAACTATATCATCGGGGTCTGGGAGTCGGTAGAAGGAGCCAATTATTAACTTAGTTCGGCTGTTAAGTATAACCTCCACCCATACCAATTCGCACGGAGTATCTACTCTGACTTCACTACAATATAAACCACTACTGACAGACACAAACACTCCACCACCAATTCTGCCTAATCTATCTTTCCTGAACACCGTCTGAGACTTTGTAAAAATTTCTGAAGAACTTATTTAAGGCTTTAGCCAGCTTTCTGTACCTATAATGACTTCAGCTTCTGTGCTTTCTATTAGCGCTTGAAGCTCAGGGACTTTCCCAGCACAACTACAACAATTTACAACTACAATTCCGACTGTTCCTTGATCCAAGCACGTCCTGTATTTGCCATGCACCCTTTGAGATTGCAGCCCATACCGTACTTTCCCGAGGCCTTCTAACCTAAAAAACCGCCCAGTCCATGCCACACAGCCTCCGCTACCCGTGTAGCCGCCAGTTGAGTGTAGTGAACTCCTGACCTATTCAGCGGAACCCGAAACCCCACCACCCAATGGTGCAAGTCAAGGAATCTGCAGCCAACACGGTCGCAAAACCGTCTGAGCCTCTGATTCAGACCCTCCACCCGGCTCTGCACCAAACGTCCGCAGTCGGTTCTGTCAACAATGCTGCAGATGGTGAGCTCTGCCTTCATCTCGTAAGCAAGACCGGCAGCCTTCACCAAATCAGATAGCCGCTGGAATCCGGAGACAATTTCCTCAGATCCAAAGTGACACACGTCATTAGTGCCGACATGTGCCACCACCTGCAGCTGACTGCACCCTGTGCTCTTCATGGCATCCGGAAGGACCCTTTCCACATCAGGAATGACTCCACCCGGAATGCACACGGAGTGCACACTGGATTTCTTCCCATCCTTAGCCGCCATATCCCTAAGGGGCCCCATTACGCGCCTAACATTCGAGCTCCCAACTACCAATAAGCCCACCCTCTGCGATTGTCTGAACCTTGGAAGGCTGAGAATGATTCTCTGAAACAGGGCAGGCAGCTGCATCTGGCTCAGCCAGAGACAGTACCTGAAACCTGTTTGTCAGACACACCGGGGAGGCTTTCTGATCAGCCTCCGGGGACGTCTTTCGCTGCCTGCCACGCCTTGGAATGTGATCTCGCCAAATGGCTTGACCATCATCAAATTATCCATCCTGGCTGCAAACCATTCTTGCACTATGACCTCTATCCCAAGTTCTGTTAGTGCACAGCCCTCACCAATCTACTCCCGTAAAACCACAAAAACCAGGCCCACATCTCAATGCATTATCTTTTCTCCATACATAATATCCTCCTGCTATGCAATCAAAAATTGCTAAATCCCACCTCCGAGATTGAAGCCCTTGCTCTCCAGGAACTACAGCTGCCTGAACAATGCCACCCCAAACAAATGTGCAGTCTATCCACCTCATACACTGGCCTTGCACCACCACTACCCATTACCACCACATGATCATCTATCATTAAACCTCACCCACACTCCTTCACAGCCACAAAACCCCATCATGTAAACCTACTACATCCGCCACACCCTCAGAAACTCCCTCCTACCACACAACAGAAGAACACAGAGCCTAAACACACCCACAAGATATGAACGTGTACTCCAAAAGCCTCAGTCCCACAAAAGTATCAGTCCTTTCCAAAGGTCTCGCCTTTTCCCCAATCTCCCAAATACAATAATGTTGGGATTGTTAAAGATCTTTCCTTCCGCACCCAGTATCTGAAACACTTTTTTGTCGCCAACCTTATTAATTAGATTCAACTCAAAACCGCAATATGCCATCTAAGAAATGATTCTGAGCTTACAATGCTGCCTGCCAACAGAGACTTCACCACTGTGGTTATGACCTGCAGTGGTTACTTACCTGACTGCCTCTGCCAGCTATCAAACATGTCCACTCTGCTACAGAGACTCCATTCCAGTAGTCCAACACTATCTCATATCCCTCCTCCAACCCCTACGTCCAATGCAGAACCCCTCTCCTGAATCTATCTCTCTCCTTGCCCATACCGCTCCCCCACACTTCTAACCTCTACGTGCTTCCTAAACTACATAAACTCAACTGTCCAAAATGCCCCATTGTGGCTGGGTACTGGACAACACAGAGAGAATTTCTTCCCTTGTGCATCAACACTGTCAGCCTATACCTACAATCTACTCTCCTACATAAAAGACACCTTTTACAGACTTTCAACAGTTCCTTGCACTTTTACCAGCTGGCACCCTGCTTGTGACTGCTGATGTCATCTCCCTCTAAACCAACATCCCCAACGCCTGTGACTTTTCCACTGCTGGTAATACCGTTCCCATCGCTTGACTGACTCTTTACCTACTACCTCTTTCCTGGTCACCCTGACCAACTGCATCCTCACTCACAATTACTTCTCCCGCCTCCCCCTCCCCCCATCAGCACTACCACCCACCACCACCACCACCACCACCACCACCTGCAAGAGCCTACCAATGCTTTACCTTGCAGCTTCCCTGCAGGCTCCCAGAGGCATTACTGTAGCATATCCCCCATTGATGTCCCATATCCCTCTTCACCCCATACTACTACTGCACCCCCACTGCTCACACCAGGCGAGATCACTATTCACTTAAGCCAGCACCAGAGATGATGGTGGTTGCGCACGTGTGTGTGTGTGTGTGTGCACGTGCACACCAAAGAACACGCACGCGCACGAACATGCTCGCGCACGAACACGCACATGCCTCACATGTACCACCTTTTTTTTTTAAATCTGGAGGAGGACTGTATCTGATAACTTAGTTTACTTCTAAATGTGCCAGTTTGTCACTCAATGCCTCCACTATGCAATCTATGCTAACTCATAGTACTCATATTCTATCCTGATTTTCCATTGTTTGGTTCCCCACAATCAAAGAATTATGTAGCTGTCTGGCACCTTCTTTTCATATCTTTTACCGCAGTTACAGATCAAGCAAGCTGACATGTTCATCAGAATGGAGACAATAAAAGTTATTAACTTCTTTTCAAATTGTTTATTTATTGGCAAAATAACATGATACCTCACACAAAAAATGGTGTATTACACCAAGTGAATAGAAAGCTCCTAGAATAAAATTAAAACAACATTTTTAATCGTGAAAGAAGTGTCAAGCCAGAATGTGAATGCTCACCAATGCACCCCTCATGTGTGAGAATGATACAATTAGTGATACACTAGAGTTGTGCACAATATTTAATAATTAGTGGAATCAGTTATTGTCAACAATCAACAAGTTAAATCAGAATTTCATTGGTATCAGTAAATATGTAGAACTCTTGACAACTAGATCACGTGCAGTTAAAGGAAACAGCAAAGATGAAATTGAATCAACTATTACATCATTAAAGAAACCTATGGGTATGATGGAATTTCATGTAGAGTTACAAAAATCAGTGCATCATATATTAGTTCTGTACCCAGTCGCCTGTGCAATGTATGTTTCAGGTGTGGTCAGTTTCCTGCCAGACTGAAAAATGCTCTTAGTGAAACTACTTTATGAAAAGGGTGAAGCAGATACTGTACTATATCACTAACCAATTTCTTTCCTTCCAATGTTTTCAAAGTTTTTCAGATAGCAATAAACACAACACATCCCAGTACACAAAATTTTCTGTCAGATTCACATTTTGGCTTCAGGAAAGAAGTATCCACAGAAAATGCAATTCATTCTTTTGTGTGTGAGGCGTTAGTAGGAGGGCTAAATGATAGGTTGAGGGCAACAGGCATTTTCTTTGATTTAACAAAAGCATTTGTGTGGACCATACAGTACTTCCACATAAGCTGAGACATTATAGGATTAGGGAAGATGCTCAATAATAGTTCACTTCATATCTGGAAAGCAGGAAGCAGAAGGTTGTCTTCCAGTGAAAACAAATAGGGCGTAGCCTTGAATCTGACTGCAGTCAGGTGAAGTGTTGAGTGCCACAGGTGTCTGTTCTGGGCCCATTGCTTTTCTCGATACATGTCCACGATCTGATAGTAGACATGACAGCTGACTCAAAAAGATTTCCCTTTGCAGATGATAGTGGAGTCAGTAACAACAGTAAATGGCTTTCAGAGAAAACAGACTAACACTTAACTGCAACAAAATGCAATGCATACGGCTTCTGACATAGAACGCATTCAAAAGCAGAATTTTATTGTCCCTAGGTGGTCAAACTGTCAGTGAAGACAAGCATTTTAAATTCTTAGTACTGAAGGTAGATGGAAGGCTTTCTACGAAGTGTCACATATAAGATCTTGCACAGAAACTGAATCCTGTTATCTTGGCTGTTAGAATGATCTCCACTGTCCCTGACACTTAAATGTGACAACTTGTTTACGTTGCTTACTTTCACTCGATTGTATCATATGGCGTTATAATTCTGTGACAACTTTGTGCACTCACTGAGAACATTCTGAGCCCAGTAGAGCAGTCAAACTGATCAGTGGTGTCAATTCGTGAACTTTTTGCAGACTGTTGTTCAGGTGTCTCTGAATTCCTATGCATATATGATGTCATGTGATGTGTTGGTAACAATACTGACCCACTCAGGAGAAATTGCAATGTTCATTCAATGAACACTAGATGGAAAAATGATAAGCACTGTACAGAAAGGTGTGCACTATTCAGCAAGTTTCACTTTCAATAGGCTTCCAGCAGAACTGGAAAACATGAGCAATAAACCCCAAGAGTTCAAATCCAAGATAAATATTTCCTTGTGGCACTCTCCTCCTGTACTGTTTCTCACAGTTGCTGAGAACTTTTCTGTGTAACAGTTATTTATTTAAAATTACGAAATATGCAGCAACCAGTCACAAAATCATGTTTCATTTATTCACTTTTGCAAATCGATTTCAACCGATTAACAGCCATCATCAGTGCTTTCAACCAATATATGCCCTAAGTAGTAATACTGTTTGACCTCTGTTTACGACAGTATTACTACTTAGGGCATATATTGGTTGAAAGCACTGATGATGGCTGTTAATCAGTTGAAATCAATTTGCAAAAGTGAATAAATAAAACATGATTTTGCGACTGGTTGCTGCATATTTAGTAATTTTATGGTTTACGGTCGCTGCACGACTTGGGAACCACATGGAGCCCAACATTCATAAGTTATTTATTTGTATACTTCCCCACAATTTTTCGCATTTCGTTAATTCTTTTGTTCATAAATTTTCTAATCAGCGCTCTGTAAACTACATACTGAGTCAATCGGTGGCCATGTACGTGTGACTCACATGGTCCCACGGAACCTGACAAATAAATAAATACGAAACATAAACTGCCTTTCCCTACCTGTATAGTATCAAAGTATATCGTAGCAGAAAGGCAGTTTATGCTTCCTATTTATTTACTAAAGTGGATGTGAGCTTCTGTCACTGAAACGAGCATTGTCGTCTCAGCAGGAGTGCTAGTTCTGCAAGGTTCGCAGAAGAGCTTCTGTGAAGTTTGGAAGGTAGGAGATGAGGTACTGGCAGAATTGAAGTTGTGAGGACGGATCTTGAGTCGTGCTTGGATAGCTCAGTTAGTGGAGCACTTGCCCACAAAGGGCGAAGGTCCCGAGTTTGAGTCTCGGTATGGCACACAGTTTTAATCTGCCCGGAAGTTTCATATCAATGCACACTCCACTGCAGAGTGAAAATCTCATTCTGGAAACATCCCCCAGGCTGTGGCTAAGCCATGTCCCTGCAATATCCTTTCTTCCCAGTGTGCTAGGTCTGCAAGGTTCACAGAAAAGTTTCTGCGAAGATTTGAAGGTAGGAGACAAGGTACTGGCAGAATTGGAGCTGTGAGTAAGGGTCGTGAGTCATGGAAGTCTTTGGTAGGTCAGTGGGCAGATAACTTGCTCGTGAAAGGCAAGGGTCCAGAGTTTTGAGTCTTGGTCCGGCACACAGTTTTAATCTGCCAGGAAGTTTCATTGCAAGATATAATTGGATAGTGCAGTACAGGAATCAAAAAACATATAATTAAAAACAATAATTAGAATAATGACATTCTGAGTGTAATTTTGGAACAGAAAGTTGACAGCAGTGACATTTTAGGGACAATTTAAGTGTATTATCAAAAGTATGGGAAATTGAAACTATGTATTTATCACAGAAGACAAAAAACTCAAATGCTCCATGATAGAAACTGAAACTGCATGCAAGACCATATCAGCAAGACCTCAGTATTAGGGGTGGGCATAAAATTATGAGTGGATCCTCCCACTGACCACTTGTCTCACCTCCTGATGTAACTGACAAATTTAAGAGAAAACCTCAGTTCAGTAGTATGTAAGTTCCCCAAGCAAACTGTAATCGTCAGAGGAGACTTTAATCATCAAATATAGAGGAGACAGAGTCACAGACAGGCACAACAAAGACTGCTAAGAAGTGAGCTTTCAATCAAAAGGCCCTCCTCTAAAATAGACCACACACACACACACACACACACACACACACAACACACACACACACCTCTCACACACACGACCATTGTCTGGCAGCTGAGGAAAATGTGTGTGTGTGTGTGTGTGTGTGTGTGTGTGTGTGTGTGTGTGTGTGTGTGTGTGTTTTGCCTATTTTTAGAAGAACACCCCTTGGCAGAAAGCTCCCTTGTTACCAGTCTTCTTGTTGTGCCTGTCTCTGACTCAACATCTTCACTAAGTGGTGAGTAGCAATCTATCCCTTCCATAATATTGGGATGATAGTTCTTTAGTGGTGGGCATGTCACGACATCCTGTGAAACATTACTAAATGCATTCTCTGATAATTAACTAGAACAGATTGTTTGGAACCCTAGCTATGATGGAAACATATTAGATCTATTGGAAACACACAGACCTGACCTCTTTGAGGATGTCCATATAGAAACTGGTATCAGTGTGCATGAAGTGCAGTTGTAGCAATAATCATTACCAAAGTGGAAAGGGCAACTAAAACAACTAGAAAGATTTATATGTCAGCTAACTGTATAATGAAGGAGTAGTATCATATCTCAATAAGGAAATCGAAACTTTTAACTCAGGGTAGAAACTACAGCTCCATTTGAAAGGAATACATGATCAAGCAATGGACAGAAAAGGAATATGAAACTTCCTGGCAGATTAAAACTGTGTGCCGGACCGAGACTCGAATTCGGGACCTTTGCCTTTCGCGGGCAAGTGCTCTACCAACTGAGCTACCCAAGCACGACTCACGCCCCGTCCTCACAGCTTTACTTCTGCCAGTACCTCATCTCCTAGGAGACAGAGCACAGGAAGGCAGAGCACAAACTGAAGCAGATGGCAAAAGTGACCGTAATGAAGATGAACTGGATGGTAGATGAGTTCCAGGACATAAAATAAATAAATGTTGTGCAGCTCCCAAGGAGATTCAGGACTTTAATTTGATGCCATTCTCGTGACAAGCACATCAGCCTTGTTGCCTATTTTATAAAACACCTTCTCATTTGGCCTCACAGATGCTGAGGTGATCCTGTTTCATACATCTATTATGTAAAAATCAAAGATGGTTACTAGGATTCAAACGCAAGACCTGCAAACTGGTAGCCAGCAACCCTAACCATTACACCATGGAGGCAGCTTTCCAAGGGAAGAAAGGACAAGACAGTGGCCTCACTGAAGAAGGGTAAGTGACATCACGGATGTCAACAGCTTAAGAAACAATGCAAGGGTAAGTAAAGAGCCGACCTTTACCCCACTGGGCATGTAACATGGCTGATGATGAGGGTGATGAACAACTGTTTTTACAATTGTATAGCAAATAATACAAAATCCCATTTGGAGCAATATGTACAATAAGGGAAAGGTAACCACTCCACCACAGCAGATTGATGCATGGACCACAGAAGCCCATCAAAGGAAACAGCATTCACCCTAGCTTTTCAGCATTAGCTCTTTTACTAGCAATAGTACACACATTCACACATATAACCCACACAGACACCCAAATGCACACTCCTATGGCCACAGTATGACTAATAACTAATACTCAATTATTGAAAACAGTTGCCTCAGGTGATAGCTGTGGGGAGGTGGTAGGGAAAGATGCAAGGAGGGAGTAGTGAGAAAGAGACAGGGCTTTGGACAGATGTCGCACAGCTGCACAACAATACGAGAAGTGAACAGGAAAAAGAGAAGCAAGAAGAGGGAGGGAGGAGGGAAAAGTAAAGCAGAAGAAGGGGAAAGGGAGGGTTGAAAGAAGGGAGAGGGCTAAATAGGGGGAGAAGAGTGGGAGAGAGAGGTGGGAGGAAGGGTGGGAAGGGGGCAGAATGCCCACATTGGGGGGAAGGGGGGGGGGGAGTGGTGGGAGAATGCAGTGTATGTGGAGAAGGAGTGGAGTGGTGTGGACAGAAAGGAGAATGAGAAAGGCAAGGTGAGGCAGTGGGGACATGTTAGTGGGGGTTTAGCCCAGGGGAATTGTGAGAACACAGGATATGTTGGAGATACATTACCCATTTGCCTAGTTCAGAGAAACTTGTGCTGGAAGGGAATATCCATATGGTTCACATCGTGAAGCAGCTGTTGAAGTCATTTGTGTTGCGATGTGCTTTGTGGTGGCCATTCATGCAAGTAGCCCGTCCATTACTTGTCATGCCCACATATAATGCTGTACAGTAATTGCAGTACACCTGATAGATAACAGTCTCGCCATCCAAGGACACTGCATCTGCAGTGGAAAGCAGGAGTTGTCAAAATACACCAATAATCTTACCAGAGGCTTTACTAACAGGCAATATCCTATCCAACTCAACCATGAACAAATCTCCCAAGCTATCTGCTCCTCTGAAATCAGTAAAAGTGTAAACCATCCACCTCTGATCACACAGTATCACCCTGGTCTTGATAAGCTCAGGCATATCCTCCACCAGGTGTCTGACTACCTCTCATTATGCCCTGAGATGAGGGATATCCTATCCAAAATCCAATCCTTGTCCCCCGAAGTAGTGTTCTGCCACCTACCCAATGTAGAGAATATCTTTGTCTATCCCTTCTCCACTCCCATTCCAAATGCTGCACCCTGTGGGCCATTCCTTTGTGGTCAACCCAGGTGCAAGATCTGTCCCATACACCCACCCACCCCCGCAATCTAGTCACAGGCATTTACTGCTAAATAAAGGGCAGGTCCATATATGAGAGCAGCAATGTTATATATCAGCTAAGCTGCAATTACTGTACAGCATGCTATTTAGGCATGACAAGCAACCAGTTGACTACTTGCATGAATGGCCACCACCAAACTGTGATGAACTGCAAACTTGACCATATAGTTGCAGAACATGCAGCACACCACAACACAAATGACTTCGACAAGTGCTTCACAATACGGACCATACAGATACTATCTTCTAGCACAAGTTTCTCTGAACTACACATGTGGAAATTGCCTCTCCAACACTCCCGCAATTCACTTGGCCTAAACCTCCGATGTCCTGCTCCCACTAGAGATGGGTCATTCGCGAACTAATGGGTCCAAAGTAATGGTTTGCCAAGATGAACGGAATGAGCGAGGAAAGAATTCTAAGGAACAGTCTTTCATAGTTCACTTCAGTCACAGATTCCTACTTACAGTTCCCGGAAACGGGAAACGGTCGGTCTCATTCCCACAACGGCGCGTTGGCCGGTCTCATTCCAGCCCCAGTCCCACTCCGGTCTGTCTCGGTCTCGCTTGGCCGGACTCATTCTTTGCTTGGTCACTCATCGCAGTTCCACTGCTGACTACTCATAGTTAGTTCAGTATTGAGTTGTTGTTCGTTTCATTCGTGTCGCACGCCATTCTAGATCAATTTCAAACCTTTCTTGAACTCTGAACTTCTGGTTCTTTTTTAATTCTATTCAGCGTCTATGACTGGTAATTAAAGTGTATTTTATAATTACGTAAATTACATAAATATTACATGGTATGTAATACCTAATTTTTTTCACATAACAAAACGGAATATCAGCTTACTTCGCTATTTTAATAAATAGCAGAAGACATACTTGTAAAAGGCAAGATTTGTTTGTTATTACACACGCAAAGAGAGTTGGAACAGCACACACGAGTGGCCATTTTCCGTCTTTTTTTTATCCATGGTATAAAGGCATGTTCATTGTTATAGAAGGTAGACCAAGTTACAACCGAATGAAACCCGTGCTCCATAATTGAGTGTCTGGTATCACATTTTGTAAAGGGAATATGTTAACTTTTACAATATTATTTCAGTGGTACAGGGTGATACACGAAAAATCGGTCTTGAGAACTAGACTGCTCATTGTCGCCCACCAATCACCATCTATTGTTTCGAAGTTGTTGTTTGCATGAGCTTTTTTGTTATTTCTTCACTGCCTAATTATTACATGTTTATCTATTCTGCTCGTAGAGGTCAACAAATCATGCGTAACTGGCAAGCAGTCTGTATTAGGGCCCAGTTTTTTGTGCGGCACCTTATATTATTTCCCTGCGATCAGCCACATAATGCTACAGTTGGCTAAATGAGAGGTTTTGCAGAATCAAGAAAATTACAAGTGTGTGAGAACTCTGTTATGAATAAAAACTCTGTACTCCACAGGTGCCTTCCATCTTCATTCACCTATCCTACTAATTTTTCATAAGAACCATATAACATGCGCAAATGAACAATGAACGAGTAAAAAAGAATGGTTCCCAAAAAAGAGTGAACACCAGTGAACTGGTTCCCAAGGACGAACGAGTTTGCCCATCTCTAGTTCCCACTGCTTCACGTTGCCTTGTTTCTTCTCTCTTCTGTCCACACCACTCCTTCTCTGCCACAAATGATGCGTTGCCTTCTGCCACCACACTTCCTCTCCCTCTCCCAATCCCTCCTTGTGGGCATTCACTCTCCTCTCTCCTCTTCCTCCCCCTCTCCCTCACCTCTTCTTTTCTTGCAGGCCCCTCTCCCTTCTTTCTCCCCTCCCTTTCTGCCTCTTCATCTTCACTTTTCTCTCATTTTCTCCCTTCCCCTTCAGTTTCCCTTCTCCTTCTTCCAACATATCTTTTTGGGTGTACCTTCTGTACTTTTTTCGTCTTGTTCTGCCGCTGTGAAGTCAGCTGTCTCAAGGCCTGCCTCCATCAACTCAGGTGACTGCTTTCAACAATAGAGTATCAATAGATCGTCATGCCAAGGCCCCAGGAGTGTGTATTTGATAGCCTGTGTTATTATGTGTGAGAATGTATGGTACTGATATAAAAAGAGCTATTGCTTGAAAACCAGTGTGAATGTTGATATGTGTTTTGCGTTACCCTGCATCACTCATCGACACTATAGGTGGTGCCTTTCCCTTATTTTATGTAACAATAATTTGTATCAAAGGCTTTTTCCGAATACATTTTGCTATTTCTAACATTTTGGAATGTTTTGCATAAATGATAATCAAGTTGCAGTACCGTTCGGATTACACTTGATATTGTATGTCAGGGTATTTCAATTTATATTGCAGAAGAGGGCAATAACATACCACATCCAACTACACTGTCTACATATAACACTATGTTGTCCAAGTGAGCCTTAAGATGACAACTACTTCATTTTATGCAGGTAAAATTTTTATTGATCCAGGTAAGAAGCAAACTGTCATTCACCAGCCCCTTTCAGTCTTTAGTCCAGAACACACTTTTTCAATATTTGAAACTTCATCTTCTAGTAAATGTCAGTCTAATTACTATTAAATTCTTGTTAAGAAAATTTGGGGCTATGTACCGGCATGCAACACCATTGCTTCAGTAAGGCATTTCACAATGGTTTTCTCACGATGCAGCACGACAATTATCTCTGAAACAGATGAGGGATTGGGGGAAAAGCTGAAACATAGACGAGGTGTGCTTTATGACAGAAATGTCCCACTGAAAGTATTATGAACATTATACTAAGAGTAAAAAGAGACCAACCAAAAACTGGTTTTTGTCTGTGCTTCAGCTGGTAAACATTCCAGCTTAGCTTCCCAAGATACGAGTCATGAACAACTAATAGGGAACAACTGGGCAACTGTTATTTCATACAGTAATCAGTGACAGATTTGAAACTTCAAATTACTGTGAAAAGCTCAGGTGGAATAAGCATCATAATGGACTTCAAACCCAAAATTGGTACATAGTTTTAATCCTTTGCAAAGGTGTCAAAATAATTTTTTGCATGTTATACTTTTTCTAAGTATTAATACTTCACGTTACAAGAGCCACAGTAGTTGCAGAGCCTTCACTGTCTATATTGTAGAATGTACTTGCAGAAAATTTCAGGCCGGCTAGAAAAATTGACATATTGTTCATGTTGTTACTGTCTTAAGTCCAAAGCCAGGTTTTATGCAGATCTCTATGTTGTGCAAAGCTCTTCACCTTAGCATAACTACTGCTACCAACTTCGTTTCCAACCTGTTTACCGTATTCATTCCTTGGTCTTCCTCTAAAATTTTTATCACCCACACAGCCCTCCACTATCAAACTGATGATTCCTTCTTTTAGTTAAGTTGTGCCACTTTTCCCCAGTTTGATTCTGTACCTCATTTCAGTCAGTACCTTATCTATCCTACTCATCTGATCGTCAACATTCTTCTGTTGCATTACATTCTATTTCCTTCTTATCAGAAATATTTATCATCCATTTTTTTCTTCCACAGAAAGCTTCAAACAAATACTTTCAGAAAAGACTTTCTAACTTTTCAATTTACACTCAGTTTAACAAATAATTCTTTTCAGAAATGCTTTTCTTGTTATTGCCAATATGCATTTTATGTCATCTCTACTTTGACCATAATCACATATTTGGTTGACCAAACAACCAAACTCATCTACCACTTTTAGTGTCATATTTCCTAATATAATTCCATCAGCATCATTTCATTTACCTTGACAACATTTACTTATCCTTGTTTACTTTTGCTGATGTTAATCTTATGGTCTCTTTTTAACAGATTATCCATTCTATTCAACTGCACTTCCAAGTCCTTTGCCACCTCTGACAGAACTACAACGTGTTCTCCAAAGTTTTTATTACTTTTCCCTGAGCTTTAATTCCTTCTTCAAATTTCTAACTGCTTGCCTTTACTGCTTGCTCAGTGTACAGATTGAATAACATCACGAATGGCTACAAACCTGACCCACTCCCTTCTCAACTACTACTGCCCCTTCCCCCAGATGCTAGCAGTTCACACGGGAGCACTGAAGTAGTAGTAGAAGCAACACCTGAAGTATCTGAAACAGCACCTCTGTAACCAAGAACAACAAAGGAAATGGCAGCACTAAAATCGGCAGCACCACCACCAGCATTAAAAACCTCGGTAGCAGCACCAAGCAACCCACCACAGCCCAGTGAATGACCCATGAGGAGCAGAAACCCTGTCCTTCTCATGAATTTTTGGTACCTTGCCAGGCCGCAGCAACGAATATAACATCACAAAGCATAAACACAATTGCAACCAGTTCTAATCTTAGTCACCTGCAGATTCTATGCCTAAACATTCAATGCCTTAAAAATAAATCATTAGTACTTGAGGTAGCAATCAATAATGTAAACATTGACTGCACGTACATTATGAAGCATACACAGAAGTTTTAAACTAAGTAGCATTAGCATTAATCCATATAAGTTGGCAAGTCAATATTGTAAAAAAACGCCAAAAACAGGGGTGAATGTACCTTTACTACATCAAGTATCTGTTACAAAAGAAGAGAGGTTTATGTATCTTTAACAATCAGATACAAAAGAAAGTGTAAAGCTTACTCATTGAGTGCAGAAGATCATTATGAAACAGCAGCTGTAGAGCTATACGAAATACAGGGGAAAGTCATAGTCATAGCAATATACAGACCACCTACGGGGATACAGATATATTCACTGATCATTTAGAAACACTGCTTAACATTCTATTTACTGAAAGAGCCACTGTAATTGTCTATGATAACTTCAATATAACTCTTACGAATGAAAGTTGGCTAAAAGATCAGTACTTAAATCTATTACGTCGTTGCAACCTATTCCCACACATACATAAACCCACAAGAATAACATACAATACAGTCTTCAGATTATATATTTTCTAATGTAGTTTCTACAGAAGCAGAAGTAATAAATACTGATTTGCTACTATCAGACCACAATGCTCTTGTCCTCAAAATTCCTTCAATGCCACTGACAGAAAAAAAAGCATACTTCATACATAAAAGAATTTTTTATAGAAAAATGCAACATTAAGTGGATTACAGAAATCAAGGGAGATATGGATGAACTACAGATTACATTGGAAGACCTAAGAAACAAAACTGACAAAATCAGGAAACTCACAGACAAACAAACCAGACTGCAAATGAGAATCAACAAACCGACTACAGAAATGGTGATTTCCGATTAAGAAAGAAGGATGAGATCTGAGAGAATGAAGAAGTACTGGGCTGATAGGAAACTGAAAAATTCTTTGTATAAAGTTGGCTAGAATGGTCCAATGAAGGCCATAAAATGTAAATAAATAAATAAATAAAAGAAATTTTTCTACAGAAAACTATGTAGAATTTATAAATAGCCTAACAAATGAGTCCTGGGCAGAAGTACTGTCTTTAATATAAACAAATGATGCACATAACTCATTTTACTGTTTCCATGGGATATTTTGAAACATGCTATCCAAAGAAGCTGACACGAACCAGATTACATGGCAGTCCCCAGCCAAGTTCTTGGATCAAAACTGGCATCAAAACATCTTGTGGAACTCTAAAGAGACTTAGTTCTAAAATGAAAACATCTACAGACCCACAGTTCAGAATATGTTAGGAATTACAAGAAAGTATGTCAAAAAGTTACTGCCAAGGGCAAAATGTACAAGTAATGATAGTTTACTAAGACAGTCTGAAAACAAATAAAAAGCTATGAGGTATTGTGAAAGCTGAAACAGGGAAGAGATGCGAAGACCAAGACACCATTCTCAAAAATGCAGAAAATGTCAATATTAAAAAACAAGAGTTGCCAAGTTAGATGAACAATTATTTCATAAATGCAACTTCACTAAGTTCTAAATTTACAAACCCCAGAAAAAAATTACAAAAGCTGCTTTTAGCATGAGAGCAGAGCCAACAAATGAACATGACACTTGAAAAGTGATAAAAAGGTTGAAACATAAAATGTCGACAGGAGCAGAGGAGATGCAAGTGTTCGTCATAACAATGACAGCTCCACAGATTGAAAGGTCCTTGGCATACATAGTTAACCTATCATTTAGTGAAGCAGCATTTCAAGAAAGGCTGAAGATCTCAAAAGTGAAAAAATTATTTTAAAACTGTGACAAGTATGATGTTGAAAATTATTGGGCAGTGTCACCCCTTCTGCCATTTTCCAAAATATTAAAAAAATGATGAAGCACAGAATCAAGAAATATCTAAATGACAATAAATTCCGGCCCGAGCTGTCAAGAGTTGGTGGTCATGTGTACATGAAGTGTGCTTGTTTGTGTGTATGAATGGTGTGTGTCTTTCTCTGAAGGCTGTGGCCAAAAGCTTTATGTAAGTGTCTTTTAATTGTGCCTGTCTGCAATTTAACATGCCTTCTTAACAGTATGTAGCAGCCTATTTTTTCCTACACTGTTGACATTCTTACCAGGAGTTTCCATTGTTCTGCAAGTAATCAGCATGGCTTCCAGGCAGGTAAAAATACAGAAACAGCAGTGACGTACTACACTGAATATATAATCAAAAATCTAGAGAAAGACTATAGCATAGTAGGAGTAAATTTAGATCCCTCCAAACATTTCATACTGTAAACCCTGGCACTATTTTAGAAAAACTGGATGTATTGTGTATTCAAGGGGCAGGGCAGTTCGGTAATACACGCACCTGTCAGTACTAGAATTTTTTTGGAGTTGCATTTTGAGATTCTTCTTGAAGTCTGAGGGTATTTCAACAGTCTCATATATTTGACTCTATCCATAATGAACATGACGTCGTGGTTGTAAAAGGCAATGTTAAAATGTCAATTCAGCTACCTGCTTACAGTGTGAAGAAAAAAGACTAGAATTTTTGCATTTCAGAAGTCATGCTTCTATCATCAGAATAATTACTGTACAAGAACTTCTAAAAGTACTAGAAATATAAACCAGAACACTAAAAATGAAAAAAATGTGCCTACTTCCCTTGCATCCGTAACTTCTTAAAATATTCAAGCACATCACTTTATAACTTTTTTAGGTTGATAGTATGTATAAGACCAATTTTAAGCTAATGAACAATTTACAACATAAACTCAACAAATATGAGGGGGCTTGTATATACAATATTCTATGGAACACCTTCAATGCAAACTATATAGATCAAACTGGTAGATCCTTCAAGTACAAAGAACATACAGACACTTCTCAGCTTAAAAGTTTCGAGAAGTCAGCAGTAGCCAGGCATATTCATGAAATTGGCCACCCCGTGTTGGGAATTGATGAGGATCTCGTAATGTTGCACATATGAGATAAAGGCAAGAAACTGGATCTACTAAAACAACTGGAGATTACTATAAACGGCAGGAGGAATCATAATACATTAAATGAACAGCTAACAAGCAACACAAATAACTTCTTCAGAAATTTTTCAGATTTCTTTTTAATACCTGTAATTGTGTAGCAACTTTACAGTACACTGTTAGCTTTCCGTTCATGATGAGATTTGAATTTCTGCACTGCCCTGCATGGTTATATAGCATCTTAGTTTACATTCACAATGAGCTTACTCACATTACTTATGTGTTTGTCCGGAGGATGTGGCTGATGGGCTGTGTAGGTATATGGATGTTACTGTGACACTGCCAATACCCATGGACAACATACGCAATTCCATTTTAGTCTATTTTATCACATAATGGTGAAATGGATGTACAACTTAAGACGACATGGATGCAAGGAAACAACCCACATTTTATTTTTATTGCTCTGGCTTAAGTTTTATATTGGTCGCTTTTAGAAGTTCTTGTTTTCTTTATATATTGTAAACAGGTGGCTGAGCAAACATTTTAACGCTGTCTTAAACTCATAAACCAGGTGGATACTTTTCATATATGAGAATCAAAATTCTCCAACACAGCAGCAGCACTAATACAAGCTCTTACAGCTGCAACAATAAATCAAGCATTACCATGACTGAAACTTTCGTTACTAACAACACTAACATTAAAATTACAGCTTACAAATGCATGAGGAGCATCAAGAATAGAGGTAGGGGCTATTCCTTCCAGTTTATTATTCGTGACACCCACTCCAGTGCCACTCCTTGTTCCTATGTTAAGAATACTCTCGAATACAGTAGCACGATGATGGCACAAGTCGACAACATCCGTAGCTGTGCACTGCACAGTAGCTCCACTCAATGCAGTTGCCTGTGCAGCACCCTGAACGACACCAATTCACATCGACAACAATACTATGTGTATGTTGTAACAAGTCTCCTCATATGCACCCACCCTCTAATACCCACTCTTCACTTATCACCAATAAAAATTTAAAAATAATAAAATAAAATAATGAAAATGACAATTCAAAATACAACTGTGTATCAGCGTTAAATCTGAGGGCATACAAAAATCTAATCAAGTGCTCTTCAAAATGGACACAACTTCTTCAACTAGACTGTAAAACACTTCCTTACCTAAAAGAAGGAGCAGGAAAACCCTGAGCTTGGCAAAGCAAACCAAAACTTCGTCCTGCACGACGTTTTATTGAGCTGCTACTCAGATCAGTTACAAATGTTGGAGATTTAGCTCCTATTGGTTCTGAAGATTGAAAAGTATTATTATTATAATACATTGCTGTAACTAATTTCTTGTACACAAATGATCAATTATTCCTTATATATGAATGGTCAGTTATAATTTCTTTTGTACACTGCATTCATACATCTAACAACAAAATAGTGAAGGCGGTGTGTGTGGCAAGGAAAAGTCCTTATACACTCCTCCAGTTACAAATGAGTTGAAATGCTGTTAAATGCAGACATAATGTCAGTAGCAGGTTCCATTACTCAAACAAATATTCATGGCATATAAGCAGAGCAGTATTGTACACAGGGAAACTATTGCTCAAAATATCAAGGTGTCCAAAGTTTGTGCTTTTATCAGTGTGTCATTTGCAGAAAATTCAGTTCACACAAAATGTGTTATTACTTTAAAACAGGAACTGACTTCAGGAAATTCACACGAATAGTTCTAGAAAGGTGAATATTGCATCAAATCAACGGCTCATACATCATGTTTGCTGCCACTAGTCAACAATTATCCACAAAGGTGGTTATCACTTGCTGACATCTATCCATGGGCATATTTCACAGGAACTGTTTGCCAGAAGATCAGCATATTAACCAATCATCCCACTTCATATAAGAATGCACTTATAATGCACAAAAACCACATATTAAATACTTTTCTGGATAGTGTCTATTAGTACTCTTTAAAGATAAATTTTTTCTGTTCAGAGATCCTTCGGGAAATAGACTTGGAGATAACCTAGATCACATTTCTATCCTCTAGAATCCCCTAAAGAGATTAATATATATGTGCAGCTGTGTTTCTTTGAGACTACGCTTGTCATGGGAGATACAGATGTGTGAATGCCAGTTCAGGTCACCATACTAGACAATGTACTTGATTTTTAAAACGGAGAAACTGCTTTCTAATAATGAATATTCATGATCTTTGGCATTTATGTCCTTTATCTTCTGAAGCAAAATCAAACAACGGAAAATCCAGGACAGATTGTAGCAATATTATGAAAAGGATAGTTGCTACTCACCATATAGCAGAGATGCTGAGTCATGGATAGGCACAACAAAAAGACTTGTCAGCAAGTAAGCTTTCAGCCAAAATGGCCTTCATCAGAAATAGACAACATATCAGTCTCTGGCAGCTGAAGCCAGACAACGTCTGTCAGAGACTGTGGGGTCATGTGTGTATGAGTTGTGTTTCTTTTCGTTGTGTGTATCTGCAACTCAGCATCTCTCCACTATATGGTGAATAGCAACTATCCTCTTCACAATGCCATTACACTTTCTCTTCTGAGGACACTTTTGTAGCTTTATAGGATTTGTGGAAAGGTGCAAGACTTGCCTGGCATCACATGATAGGATCTGTGTTGAGTTCAATGTTATAAAGTTCATGACTGTAATAGCACTAAATTCTTAGTATATTGTTATTCTTATATATCACATAGGGAGTGCAATATACTAAGAATGTAGTGCTATTATGGTTATGAACTTCACAACATTGAACTCAAGACAGACACTATCATGTGAAGCAAGTCTTGCACCTTTCCACAAACCCTATAAAGCTACAAAACTTCTCTCAGAAGATAAGAGATATAGATGCCAAAGATCATCAATATTCAATATTAGAAACTGGCTATAAACGTTTTGTTGAACCTCTTGGTCTTAGATTTGAAATGAATACTTTGGAAAACACATTAATAAGTGCTGTTTCTTCTACAAAATGTTTGTTCCCTGTCTCCCCTTCAACATTTTTTGTGCTGTGAGGGTCACTCCAAAAGAAATGCACACTATTTTTATAAAAATACAATTTTCATTCTGCATGTGTGAAAGTTTTACAGTGTGTAGGTACATCTTTACCGCTTGTTTTCAAACTTCGTTCAACCTGCTCCCGTGAGTTGCGCCATCACAGCATGTCTTCAAGACGGCTGCTACACTTGAAGTTCGTCAGAAGCAATGTGCTGTTATAGAATTCCTGTGCTGTGAAAACGAGACAGTGGGAAACATCCACAAGAGGTTGAAAAGGGTGCATGGAGATGCTGCTGTCAATCGCAGTACAGTTAGTCGGTGGGCAAGCAGGTTATGTGATGAAAGCGGGCACAGCATTATTGAGGATTGTCCTCGCAGTGGCAGGCCTTGTACTGCACACACTCCAGACAATGTGCAGAGAGTTAACGAATTGGTGACTGCTGGCAGACACATCACAATGAACGGATTGTCACGCTATGTTGGGATAGGGGAAGGAAGTGTTTGCAGAATACTGAAAGTGTTGGCGTTAAAAAAGGTTTGTGCCAGGTGGGTTCCCAGGATGTTGACAGTGGCTCACAAAGAAACAAGAAAAACGGTATGCAGCGAACTTCTGGAACAGTACGAGAATGGTGGAGATGAATTTCTTGGAAGAATTGTGACAGGTGATGAAACATGGCTCCATCATTTTTCACCAGAGATGAAGAGGCAATCAATGGAGTGGCATCATGCAAATTCACCCAAGAGAAAAAAAATTAAAAACCACACCTTCTGCTGGAAAAGTTACGGCTACAGTGTTTTTCGATTCTGAAGGACTCTTGCTTGTGGACATCATGCCAAGTGGAACCATCATAAATTCTGATGCATAATATGTGACAACACTGAAGAAACTTCAAGCCTGACTGAGTCGTGTTCAACCACATCGGCAAAAGCAGGATCTTTTGCTGTTGCACAACAATGCATGGCCACATGTCAGTCAAAAAACCATGGAAGCGATCAAAAAAACTCGGATGGACAACACTGAAACACCCACCTTACAGTCCTGACCTGGCTCCATGCGACTATCATCTCTTTGGGAAACTGAAAGACTCTCTTCATGGAACAAGGTTTGAAGATGATGACTTCCTTGCGCACGCTCCCAAACAGTCACTCCAACAGGTTGGTCCAGAATTTTACCATGCCGGTATACAGGCGCTGGTTCCAAGATGGCTGAAGGCAGTTGAGAGGGATGGAAATTATGTGAAGAAATGAAAATATTGTTCCTAAAGGATTATCTACACACTGTAAGACTTTCAAATATGTAGAATAAAAGATGGATTTTTTAAAAAATAGTGTGCATTTCTTTTGGAGTGACCCTCGTAATAATGTAAATAAATCACACATCAATAACCTGCTGCTTCATATTCTGATGCAAAGAACTATAAGCAAACATGTACACCAGATGTTTTAATCATTTTGCTTTCTGATTTCCACTTGTTCCTTACTTCACAACAGGCCATTTACTGAAGAGGAAAAAAAGAGTCTATAAGGACTGCAGTGGGGGAAACGGATTAAGTCTCTTGTGCTTTCCAATATTTTTGCTTAAAATAACAATAAAAGTGGACATAGAGCAATAGAAATAATTTTTAGAGTACTTCATAGAAAGGGCAAGAATTGTAGTCATCTGTTGAAGCTTTAATCTGATTGAGAAATAAACACTAACCGAAAAATTGGGATGGGGTGCCCCTGTGCCTGACACATCAATGCAAAGTTCTTGCCAATTGGTCGTTGAATCACATCAAACTTTGCTGTCGATGCAACACGAGGACCAGAGCTACTCACTGGCTCTGTAGCAAGAAGAAACAGGTTTTAGGCATGATTCACAGGCTTATTTAAAGAAGTTAAACAGGGAAATAATTATGCTTCAGAGTTTATTCAGATTAAGACTATGTAAATACTAATTTCCTCTTCTAAAACAAACATGCAAAGCATATCAATAATTATCAAACAGAGTGTAATGTATAAGGATGTACATCACAACTGATCAAATATAGGTGATACTGAGCAAGTAACAAGCTTCTTAACTTGTCTGTCCTTAGTTCAGAGCCTCCACTGTTTAGTGAGTTTTGATCTCTCGTCTTCCATCTATATTTCGAGGCTTTATAGGGTAAACTGTGTCCATTATATGATCATCGGACCTGAACTCAGTGCTGTTGTTGAATCATACAATGGCTAGCTCAAGTATTTTTACACTCTTACACACGACATAATCTAACACTTCCAATCTGTTGTTTGTGGCCTTCCTGGTCCTTTATCAGCCAAGAAATTTGCATTACAAGCTAACTAATCTCAGAAATATGTTCCACCTTTCATTATATTGTGATGATTGATACATACATTTTAGGGACAAGATTTCTTACAGTTCACGGGCTACATTTCAGTATATTGAGAAAAACCAACAAGCAGAAAAACTACAAAATCATATCCTGAAGAAAACTATCACAAGTTTCAAAATAACCAGACAGACACAAATTATGAAATGGCTTAGACCGAAAACAACAGAAGTGTCAGAAACAGCATAACAGTGTCAACCACTCACAATCATCTCATCTGCAGGAAATTGCCTGCAAGATGCCACACACAAAAACAACAAATCTGCAATTTTTTTTAGGGTGCTTTGTCAGAAATGCCTTTAGAAAAAGAATTAATTAACTGTGAAGCCACAAAGTCAACCATTTGTTGCAGTGCATCATAATGTCCAATCAATGAGAAATAAAATCTGAATGCTGGAAG
The DNA here is from genome assembly GCF_021461385.2 of Schistocerca piceifrons. Lineage (NCBI taxonomy): Eukaryota > Metazoa > Arthropoda > Insecta > Orthoptera > Acrididae > Schistocerca > Schistocerca piceifrons. Next base: position 585,173,109 of record NC_060143.1, read on the forward strand.
TGTTACTGCAGTCTGAAATAAATCCAGATGTAATACGTATTTCTGGACATTAGCTTTGTAAAAAAGAAATTCAGTCAACCTGTATTCTAAGGTACTCATAGACAAATTTCTACATTTGGTGGTACTACCATCTTCGTAAAGGCCCAGATAAAATTCTGTGAGATAGGCCTAAAAAACATCTTGCACAACCAGTATATAAAGACTTCGAGCTTTCTAAGATTAAGCTGCCTGAACTAAACTATATAATTATAAACATATATAGAGTACAAGTAGTAGTATTCCCATCTTTATGACCACATTAGAAATTCTACTGAATAGTGTCAGGTCACTAAATATCAAAATAATACTCTGTGATGATTTTAACAATGATTTTTCCAAAAAAAAGTAATGCTACACATGCTTTGATAAACTTGAGCAAATCATTCAATATGATCCACCCAATACACTCCCCAACAAGGTCAGCTGAGCATACAGATTCAAAAATTGACCAAATCTTCGTAACTGATACTGGCTCCATATTCTCTGGGAAAGTATTGAGCATGGGATACAGTGACTATGGCACTCTGCACCTGAGCATTGATATGGTAAAAAGCAAAATCAGCACCAAACAAGTAATTCAAAGAAGAACCATTTCTGAGGACAATTTTAGGAGTTTTAATTTGCTACTTGCCAAGGAAAATTGGGAAAATATTTATATGCAAACCACTGTTGACAGCATGTTCTTAATCTTTGATAACAAAAAAAAAATGGCTCTGAGCACTATGGGATTTAACTTTGGAGGTCATCAGTCCCCTAGAACTTAGAACCACTTAAACCTAACTAACCTAAGGACATCACACACATCCATGCCCGAGGCAGGATTCGAACCTGCGACCATAGCAGTCGCGCGGTTCCAGACTGTAGTGCCCAGAACCACTCGGCCACTCCGGTCGCCTTTGATAACACCTTCCTTTATTATTTTAATACAGCATTTCCTCTTGAAACAAAAAATTTCAAACAATAAAAACAGAAAGTCATTGGTAACAGAAGAATCAAAATTCCTAGTGAGAGGAACAGATTTCTACAAAATTGCTGTAAAAAATACAAAGTCACGCAAGAGTTTTCTGAGTGTTGTAAAGCTTACAAAAATGTCTATCTTACAGTCATTAGACTGGCAAACTTTTATGAAACGACAATTTCATAAGTAACTCTTCAAACAAAATGAAACCCATGTGGAAAGTTATAAAAAAGAAACTTGTAGTTGAACACCTAAAAAAGAGAATATTTTTCTATCACTTAAAGGTTCTAAGGTCACAGATCCACATACAACTGTAAACAAATTCAATGAATACTTCAACTCAATAGCCAAAGGTTCATTCAGGCTAATTGCAAGGTAACATTCTCAAGTTCCACCAATACGTCAGTGTTTGTTTACGAAACAAACCCCGACAAAATTATGAATGTAATAAAATCGTTGAGCAATAAAACCTCTAGTGGCCATGATGAAGTACCTGACTTCATATTAAAAGTAAATGCTCCCCTCAAAGTAAACCTCAACCATCATCAACCATTCATTAACAAGTGGCATTCCAGGATGGAATGTAACAATATTATAAAAAGGATAGTTGCTATTCACCATACAGTGGGGATGCTGAGTCACAGATAGAGACGACATGGTCTTTTTGTTGTGCCTATCGGCAACTTAGCATCTCCGCTATATGGTGAGTAGCAACTATCCTTTTCATAATATTATTACATTATTAAAGAAAGGTTCCTCTGATTTAGTATCCAGTAATTGATCTTTGTCCATATTAAGCATCTTTTCAAAAATCCTGGAAAAAGTTTTTTTAATGACATACATAAATTTTTAATGTATAATCTTGCCCCTATCAGCAATCAACAACATGGTTTCAGAAAATCTATGTCCAACCAAACAGCAATTCTGGAACTGTTGGGTCACATACTGAAATCGCTCAAATAACATAATATAGCTGAGGTATCTGCTTAGGTCTCTCTAAACCTTTTGATGTACTAGATCATAAAATACTGCTTGATAAATTGGAAAGAAAGGGAATAAGAGGTGTGGTATGCAGCTGATTGTGCTCTTTCTTACAGAACTGCAGAGAGAAGGTATCACTTCAATACCATAGACTGATGAAAGATCAATAAAATACGGTGTTCCTCAGAACTCTGTTCGAGGTCCACTACTTAAACTCATTTATGTAGATGATCTTGTTGATCACACAGGCTATCCTGTTTGCTGATGATATAAGCCTAGTGTTGACTACATCTAGTTCTGAAGACCTTCAGCCAGTGTCTGGCAACTCTGTGAAAAAGACTTTCTCAGTGGTTTAACAAAAATTTCCTAATTGTTAACAGTGGAAAAACTGTATGCATCAACTTCCATTTAATTCCCTCATCCTGCCACGAACTACCAAAGTAAATTTAAATAATGATATAACTGAAAATGTAAATTCAAAAACTTTTTGGGGCTGTGGGTTCAACGGAATTTAAAATGGGATACACATATAAACAAATTATCAAATAAACTCTCATAATTGTGCTATGGACTAAGAATATTGAAATCTACCTCCACAGTAATGCAAGCGTACCATGCACTGTTCCATTCCTTGCTGCGCTATGGAATCATCTTCTAGTGAAATTCAACTCTCAGCACAAGTATATATAAACTACAAAAAAAGAGCACTGAGGATAATTTGTGGTCTCAAAAAGATGGAGTCCTGTAAATGTCACTTTATAAACTTCAAGTTCTAAACATCCCATGCTTGTTCATCTACGAAACAATCTTATTCACCAGGGAATATCTCATATGAACAGAAAAATTAATCCACGACCAAGAACACTCATATATTATACCAGCGGACTATCGAATATCCACCAAATTTTTTCAAGGACATCATCATACCAAAAAACTATAATTCACTTTGGTGTCATATTATACAATAAGATGCCAGATCAAATAAAACTTGCTCCAGATCCAGTAATTAAAAACAAACTAAAGGCATTTCTAACAAAGCATTGCTTCTATTCAGTGCAAGAATTCCTGGAAGTGAAAAATTAAAAAAGTGTCAATTAAATATTAAAAACTAAATGTAAGCTGAGTTGCCAAATCCGAAACTTCTGCGTCCTTTGGATAATACTGTGATTAAATATAGAACATTTGGAGGCAAAATACTAACCTATAATTCTACAATATACAAGTATGTTTCTGTTACATTTATCAAATTTTTTAATGCTTTTTATGGATGTTCATCTTTCATTACACGTGAATTTCATTGTCTGTGCATTCTAATAGTCAGTTTCATGTTTCATGTATTTTTAAATGTTATTCTCCTTCTGTTAAATATCCAGATTCATTATTTCTGTATTCCAGTGAACATTTGTGTAAATTTTCAAGCGGCAATCCATTTGCCTATATATTTCTTAGTTGCACATATTCAATGTATGTATATTCTTTGAGTTTATTCGTCAGTGAGCACATCTGTATAATATTTAAAGTGACAATCCATTATGTATATATTTCTTAGTTGCTCATATTCATTTGTTTGTATATTCTGCGTATTAGTACATTCATCAATGAGCAATTTTTCTGTTTCCATTCTCACTGTGTAATTTTCTTACTGAAAAATGGCTTTTCCAATATTATGAGTACTTTTTGTACAATATGTGGTCGACAGGATAAATAAAACGTACAAATATGAACAGCAATGTATAATATGTGATCCGCAAGGTAAATAAAAAATGCAAATACGAACATCAAGACATTCTTGCATGCTCAAAACTTAAATTTTCGATTGAGTATCACTGATATTTTGAAAACTGTAAGCTGCAAGTCTCTTTTCTAAACCGATGGACTGAGAACACTGGAACTTCTTATGAAACAAAGAGGTAGCAATAAGAACAGCATAAATATGAGTTTCTTACAAACCTAAAATTTCATGTTGCTGTTGTTATAGTGCTTGTCTTCTCAAGTAACATACGCCATACAGCCTGCATTTGTGAAGATATGTGCAATGATAATCTTCACTTCACCCTCATTGTACCTTAATGCTAGAGGCTCATTCTGATAATATTGTATTTTGATATAGTGTTAAAAATGAAGGCTTCTCAAAAAGTATCTGACCTTATTTTTTATTGTAGAAATTAACAATGGTATCAATGTGTGTGCACTCTACACATTTGCAGGCATGCACTGAGTGCATAGCTGACTGTTTTCATGGCTGCAAAAACAATCAGGTGCCAGTTATCTGTTATCAAGTGAACAAATGTAAGAGGGAGTTGTCGAAATTTGTGCTGTGGGCAAAATGACAGAAAAAGTAAAACAATGTCACTGCATCAAATTTTGTTTTAAGCTCAGCAAAACACTGCATCAAATTTTGTTTTAAGCTCGGCAATTCTCATGTTGAAACACTCTGAACGGTTCAGTTAGTATTTGGGAATTACGCAATGGGTACCACACAGGTAAAAGTGTGGTACAACCACATCAGAGCTGGGCACTATCAATGAAGAGTGAAGCACGTTCAGGTAGACCCTAAACATCCACTAATGAGGTCATTACTGACCATTTGAGGACCCTGGTGACACAGGAGAGATGAATCACAATCAGAGAACTTACAGACAAAATTAATACTGGATCCATTCATTCCATTGTAATGGGCATTTGGACCTCATAGGATCTCAGCAAAATTTGTGCCAAAGTTGCTAACAACTGAGCAGAAGCAACTTCGTTTGGCGATCATACAGGGCATGTTGGATACTGTAAAGAGTAATCCCAACTTTCTTAACATAGTGACCACTTGTGATGAGTTCTGGTTTTATGGGTATGTCTCAGAAACAAAAAGTTCCAGTCATTGAAATGGAAACATTCATCATCCCTGAGACCCAAAACAATGAGGCAGGTCTGCAGAAACGCGAAGGTCATGCTGACTGTCTTTTTAGACTCCACTGGCATGGTCAATCATGAGTACACCCCGGAAGGTACTAAAGTCAACAAGGGGTTTAATCAAGAGGTTCTGCATTGCCTTCTTAAAGCAGTGAGAAGCAAACAGCCAGACTTGTGGGCAGCGGGCAGTTGGCACCTTGACCACAATAACACATCCACTCATCATTCTTAACTCATTCAGAGTTTTTTTTGGCCAAACACAACATGTCTGTTGTTTGTCAGCCCCCCCCCCCCTCCCCCCGACCTAACACTGAATGACTTCTGACTTTTCCCTAAAGTGAAAAGACCCCACAAAGGGACCAGATTTCAGTACAGGGAAGACATTAAGCAAAATTTGATGTAGCAGCCGCAGAGCATACCAAAAAAGGATTTTCATTGGTGCTTCCAGCAGTGTCAGCAGCATTGTGAGAGGTGTGTAGAACCTGAAGAGGACTACTTTGAAGGTGACTAGAGTCAAACAATTACCGTATTTACTCGAATCTAAGCCGCATTTTTTTCCGGTTTTTGTAATCCAAAAAACCGCCTGTGGCTTAAAATTGACTGCAAAGTAAGTGGAAGTTCTTAAAATTATTAGTAGGTGCTGCCACAACCAACTTCCGCAGTCGAATATATGTAGCGCTACACAGGCATGCTTTGCAGGCACAAAACTTCTGCAGGTGCCAAAACCTCTGCGTCAGTAAATAAATTTAAAAAAAAAGGTGGAAGACAGAGCTTTTTTTTCTCCGCCCCGAGTTTCAACCACTGCATTTTAATACATTATCCAACGAAGTAAATACAAATTCCATATTGTTCATCTTTGAATGTAGCAGCATTTCAATGTACTACGAAAATCCGACTGGGATGTTTGTCAATACGGCCAATTCTACGTTCTGAATTTTTTCCCTATCTGTGAGAAGAGATGGTTGCTAAGAGGAACTTTTATTAATTGTGAATCACATGCAGTATTCTCTTCACAATAAGAATAATACTACTATAAACATTTTGCCATGCATTCTTTCATGTTTGCTGCTATCTCATTTAAACCCTGCCTGCCTAATAAACTACGAAACTAGACTGAGACAACAGCAAACGCGGAAGAATATACATATCATGTCATGTTTATATTCGTATTATTCTTATGCCCAATAGTGATACAGTCAGAAATGAAGCACGGCAATTGACTAGATTTTTAAATCTAAGATGACTCTAATTTCTGTGCAGAATGTAATGTACTAAAGAGCTGTCTGCAAAGATTTTCAAATGGAGAAAAATTTTCGCTAAACGCTCGTTCAGAACATCTTCTATCATACGCAGTATATTATTTGGTTCTTGTTGATCCTTATCAAAGAAAGCAGCAGTGTAAGTAACAACAAATAGTAGTCTCTTGCCACTGTTTCGCTAATGAGACAATTCCTCTCTTTTTTTTTTAATTGTAAGCGGCGGTAGCGTGCACAAAAGCAAGCCATGCCGCGAGTGGCGACAGGCCGTAAACACTCATTATCAGAATGCAACAAACAATGCATGACACAGAACAATAATGCATTTTCAGCTTAGAGTGACGTAAACACCTATAACAAAGAGAACGGCACTTATCAGATCAAAGCAAAATAAGCAATCGGTTCAAACCAGATGAAGCACGTGAAAAAGGAAAGGTACCCGTATAAATACGGACAGTGCACCTGACGCACAGCAATGGCTACATGGTAAAGCTTAACTGCTATGCTTACGACTCGAACCAAACTACTGTAGCTGTATCGTCATTCATTCGATCTAAATTGTGTCTCATATTACAATGCACCAACTTTGTTTCGATTTGGAGGTGGGGCCTAAAACTTTTCTCTCCCCTTGAATTTCGAGTCTCAAATTTCACGTGCGGCTTAGATTCGGGAAATTTTTTTTTTTTTCCTTGATTTCGAGTCTCATTCTTCAGGTGTGGCTTAGATTCGAGTGCGGCTTAGATTGGAGTAAATACGGTATATCTGAATAAAAATGGATTTTATATACAAAAGTTGGATACTTTTTGAACAGTCCCATATGCCCGTAACACTCCTCAACTTGCACCATCTGTTGCTTAGGTGCCTCCAGATACAGTGGAAAGCAAATGCAGGTTTTTTGTTGTTAGGATACTCACAGGTAATCCCTATAATCAACAGCTATCACAATGTGAGGGTATCCATAATGTGGCTAAATTCTGCAACTTTTCCATTAACAAATTATTTGAACAAAGTAACAGACTATGCACCCAGAGTTCCCTACATATCTCATAAAAAATCATTATACAGCTAACAATTAAAAATATATTCGAAGTTGTTACAAATCACTTAAGTCTCTCAAGCTTCATTGTGACTGGTTGACACACCCAAGTTAACAGACACTGTTAATCCTACTCTGCCTCAAAACTACAAATTTGCCAAACAGATGTTCTTTTGAATATCGCACAATCAGAGACTGTCATAGTTATGAATAACTAGAATGATGAGCAACTGGATTGGTGACACACCTCTACTGAGTTTTATTCTGATGAAATTAGTATGAATTATGAGACAGACTTCAGAACATACTGTAAATAATGGGGAGCAATGCCAATGCATGATCATTCAACAGCCATTCATTAACAATTGAGATTTGTTGCAAATGCATAAAATTGTGTGGAGCCCACTTGCAAGCAAGCCAGATGTACTCAGTGGGGTCGATATAGTGCAAGCTCAGGGAGTCATAAGACTATTATTATGTCTGTGGAAGATTCACTGACTCACTCCAGTAAAATTATTGGGCAAATAGCTAAAAGTCTTTAGCTGGATTTACAAATTTCAAAGGAGATGCTATAGGTAACCAGACATTTTTATGTGATATGAAAGCAATCCCTTTGCCATTCTAACATTAACAATGCTCAATCCCATCTCCATGCACACCAGCAGAAAACATACCTTGCTACCCTCACATGTTTTCTCTTGAAATCTTACTCTGCCATATCTGTGTTCCCGAGGGAATAAAATTTTGACAGCTGTCAGCACCACCATCGTCTAGAAGCTATCAATCAACTGTTAGTTAATGACACAGTATCTTTCTTTCAGGGAGGAGCAGCAAACACCAGAACATTCCACAGGTGGGCCAAACGTATGTATGAGTAAGGAGGGGAAGTCAGGCGGTACATGTCACTTGCACAGCACTGTGGGTTCACAATGAACAGAAGCAGCTGTGTCACCTTCAACACTAGCAATCCTATTTTCTTCTAATCACTGAACATCCTTCTATTGCTTTCATTTGGTGTCCAACATCCACGATTCAGTTCTACATTGTAATGCTTCTTTCCGTAAAATTAATGCACTGCAAATGAACCTCAGCTGTCTATTTTATCATTAAATCTTAATACGATGACACATGGGTCAGAAGTGTCACCTTTTCAAGATTTATTTTGTGCCCATTCTCCAAACATTAGTTCACCATTGATAATGTGTCTAAGATCTATTTGTTTTATGTCATTCACTTAGTTATCACAGCTCTCAGTGGTAGTGTGTAAAGTTTGGAAACCACAGGTACTGCCACATCAATTTGCCTTGTGCTCAACAAGTACATGCAAGAAAAATATCTTAATATTACTTTCCATCTCATTAGCACACATAATATAGAAATGCACACCAGTGTCGGTAATCCACTGGCTGTTACAGTGCTATTTTACTTTGAGGCCATATCCAGAGAACGTTGTGATACACTGAAGGAAACAAAATGAGTAACTGAACTGCAGCTCTCAAAATGCTCTGTTAAGAAATTGATCATAATCAGTGATAGCATGGATTGCATCACTGTGTCATCTGTCCTTTCATAATATTTACGATGATATAGGAAGTATACAGCTGTCAGAATGAGATGGATCAAATTGACAGAACCTGTGGAAACTTATTTGACCTTAATATATCCAGCAAGCCTTCCATAAGTACCCTCATAAAAAATTACAACACATCCAAATTGGCCCTTCTTCAACTTCTTAAGTGTGATAAACCTGTCAGATGTTTCAGCAGTCTATAAGCAGGAAAATCGTTGCCAATAACAATGTGTCTAAGAAGAATCTCCTCCACATGTGACAGTTTCAGGCCTCCAGCAGCAAAAGATCCTCAGAAGTTCCTACATTTGCCATATCTCATCGGTCCAAAAGATCTTTTCCCATACTTTGAGTATTTAATGACAGTGTCAAGTGCACATGGCTGAAGTGGATGTTCTGTCATAAGTGTTACTATTTAACATAGATGACTCTAATGAGTGACACAGAGATAAGAGAGAGAGAGAACAGGGTCAGGTTTGTACTGTTGTTTATGTTGACGAAAGAGAAGAAAAAGGGTGAAACTATAAGCCAGCACTAGACCATCCCTCTCTGGCATCACCAATGAGGCAAGCTAGTTTAATGTGAGGATGAATCACCATTAATAGTTCACAAGCCCCCTCTTCATGAGGCATTGAGTTTGAAATGAATCCAGCTGTTTCTTGGCCACAGTTTGTGGGTGGTCATTCATGCGGACAGGCAGCTTGTTGGTTCCCATGCCCACACAGAATGCAGCACAGTGATTGTTACTTAGTTTGTAGATTACGTGACTGGATTTGCAGTTAGCCCTGCCATTAATGGGATAGGTAGTGCTTGTGGCTGGACTGGAGCAGGCGGTGGTGGGAGGATGTATGGGACAGGATGTGCATCTAGGTCTATTACAGGGATTGGAAGCAGGAGCTGTATAGGGATGGATGATGATATTGTATAGGTTTGCTGTGTGGCATAATACCACTGTGGGAGGGGTGGGAATGATAGTGGGTAGGACATTCCTCATTTCAGGGCACTACAAGAGGTAGTCAAAACCCTGGCAGACAATGTGATTCAGTAGATTCAGTCCTGGGTGGTACTGAGTCAAGAAGGGAATGCTCCTCTGTGGCCAAATGATGGGACTTTGTAAGGTGGTGGGTGGCTGGAGAGATAAGGCAAGGGAGATTTGTTTTTGTATAATGTAGGGAGGGTAATTAATGTCTATCAATCAGAATCAACCAATGACCAATGTTGAACCCTGCCTGACTCAGTTGACTGTCCCTCCAACCGTAATAAGCCGTCACTGGCTACAAATCACCCCCTGTTAAATTTCCAGAATTTCTTAACCTCGAACCTTGCCTCACCATTATTCCCCAAATCCCTCAACATGTAAACTAACCTTACATCTGCAGAAAGAATCACAATCCATCACCCACAAACTGATTCTGTCCTTATAATCCTACATGCTGACAAAGGCTAAGACCACTGTTGTTTCTAACTACAAGGATTGTGTGGCAGAATAACTCAGCCAGCTATCAGATACATTCACTTGCAAACCCTGCCAAAGTGGCCCCATTCCAAAAACCCAACAGAAAATACAGTCTCTCCTCAAATCCTTAGGCCCATCCCAGAACCTCTCCCCAATGTGTATCTCTCTCCTCACCCCTACAACTACCTGCACTCCTACCTTCTACATGCTTCCTAAAGTCTATAAACCCAGTCACCCAGGATGCCCCATTATGGCTGGTTATTGTGACCCCACTAAGAGGATCTCTGCTGTCATATACCAACACCTTCAACCTATTACCTGCAGCGAACCCTACAGTATAAAAGATACCAACCATTTCCTCCACTGTTCCTGCCCCTTTACCACACGGTGCCCTGCTCGTCAGTATTGATGCCACCTCCATTTACGCTAACATTCCCAATGCCCATGGCCTTATCTCTACTGAACAAAACCTACAATCTACTTCCTAGTCACCATGACCAACTACATCCTCACCCACAATTAATTCTCCATTGAAGACGTTAACTACAAACAAATCTGGGTTACGGCTCTGGCACTCAAATGAGACCATCCTATGCCAACCTATTTATGGGCCATCTAGATGAATCCTTTATAAACACCCACAGCCCTAAACCCGTTTCAGGTTCACTGACGACATCCACATGATCTTCCTCCAGAACCTGAACACCTTCTTCCCCACTCACTTCAGTTGGTCCTACTCAATGGAACAAGTGACCTTCCTCAATGCTGACCTCCACCTCACAGATGGCTATGTCAATGCCTCTGTCCATATCAAACTTATCAACCAACAGCAATATCTCCTCCTTGACAGCTGCCAACTACCCCATACCAAGAAGTCCCTTCCATACAGCCTAGCCACCGGTGGCCGTTGCATCTGTAGTGATGAGTGGTCCCTCTCGAAATATATTGAAAGTCTTACCAAGGCCTTCACAGGTGTTAATTAACCTCCCAACCTTGTACAAAAAACAGATCTCCCTTGCCTTATCTCTCCAGCCACTCACCACCTCACAAAGTCCCACCATCCGGCCAGAGGAGAGCATTCGCCTCATAACTCAGTTCCACCCAGGACTGGAGCAACTGAGTCACATTGTCCACTAGGGTTTCGCTACTTCTCGTCATGCCACGAAATGAGGAAAGTCCTACTCACTGTGCTTCTCACCCCGCACACAGTGGTATTCCGCTCCCCACCAAACCTACACAATATCATCATCCATCCCTACACAACCCCTTCTCCCAACCCCTTGTCCCATGACTCATATACCTGTAATAGACATATACTCAAGACCTGTCTCATTCATCCTCCCATCACCAACTGCTCCCATCCAGTCACAAGCATCACCTATCCCATTAAAGGCAGGGCTACCTGCAAAACCCGTTGGGTGATCTACAAGTTGCATTCTGCATGTGCATGACAACCAATAAGCTGTCTGTCGACATAAATGGACGACGACAAACTGAGGCCAAGAAGCAGCTGGACCACCCCATTACTGAGCATGCCCCCTGATACGATCCTCTTCATTTCAATGACTGCTTAACAGCCTGTGTCGCTTGGATCCTTCCCACCAACACCATCTTTTCTGAATTGCACAAGTGGGAACTCTCTCTGCAATATAACCTACTTTCCCATAACCCTCCTGATCTCAACCTTCATTAGTCATTGTCCTTACCCATCTAGACACCTCCCTGCTCCCATTCCAGCACTACACAGCCCTCTGTTCCACAAACGCAGCCACTGTCTTTTTAAGTCTCTCATTTTCTACAACCCCGCCCTTCCTTCCCCTGCCCTCCATCTAATGCAAATGCACACACCTGGCCTACCCTCTCTCCACCTCATCCTTGTTTGCTCCCACAAGCAGCACATTACCATCCCCCACTCCACCCTGCTATCCCTCCCCGCCCCAGTCTCCTCCTTACCTCCACCACCCAGTTGCTTCTCCCATCACGCACTGCTGCTCACAGTCTGGCCTCAGCAGCCAGACACTGTGGTCATGCACATGTAAGCCACATTTGTGTGAGTGTGAGTGTGTGTGTGTGTTTTGTCTACTTCCTACGAAGGCCTTATTGGCCAAACCTCACTTTCTGACATTCTTTCTGTTGTGCATATCTACGACTCAGCATATACACTATATGGTGAGTAGCAACTATCCTTTTCATAATATGATTGCTGTATATATTATATACAACTGATTCTGGTTTTGATCTATTCCTGTATTCTGTCTCAAACTCTTCAAGCTCGCCAATGAAGGTATAATATCCCCAATGAATAATTCTAAACACTCCTCTCCCCCTTTCAAATACTCTGAACATTAGATACGATAAGAACTCTGAATATAAGAGAATAGCACTTAAAATGCAGTTTACTGTGCTTACCTATAACTAGGTGGTGGATACCCTTGAGCTGGGCACAAGATTGAAAATGCTGATCTAACAAATTTTTCTGATGTGTATATTTTTGTAAGAGATGGAACCTTGGGGGCAGCAGCTCCTACAGGCTCTGCAAAGAATCCCAACAGCTTAAATCAAGTTATGATCTCTTACCTGTATGCTGGGACGGGGAAACCCTGAGCTGGACACATCAGGGTGCAGTTGTGCCCAAGTCTGGCTTTGAATCCCCTTACATCATCAGTAGTTGGAAATTTTGGAACTGAGCTCCCAACAGGTTCTACCAGAAGAAATACAAAAAGGGACACCTACTTCCTACTTATTCTCCATTAGCACATTTCAATTTTATCTCAAAATACACTGTAAATAAACAGTGTTCCATTACGAAATACAAAGAATGAAATGACTGCCTTTGATCACACTCTAATTCTTCCAACTTCAAGTCACTTTTCCATCTTCGTCAAGCAATAGATGTAATATATATCCAGCATATGCATAAAACAATAGTGCTACACATACAGGGACATTGAAAGTTACTAACTTTATGTAAACAATAAACAAATTTTTGTCATCAATAATAAACTCCATGTAATCATTGCTGTGTGTGCTTCAATAACATATAAGTGAGTTAGGATGCCACTGTTGAACAAAGGGAAGTGATTTTCTTTCTTTTTATATTTTTGTTAATACAGGGCTATTACAAATGATTGAAGCGATTTCATAAATTCACTGTAGCTCCATTCATTGACATATGGTCACGACACACTACAGATACGTAGAAAAACTCATGCAGTTTTGTTCGGCTGAAGCCGCACTTCAGGTTTCTGCCACCAGAGCGCTCGAGAGCGCAGTGAGACAAAATGGCGATAGGAGCCGAGAAAGCGTATGTCGTGCTTGAAATGCACTCACATCAGTCAATCATAACAGTGCAACGACACTTCAGGACGAAGTTCAACAAAGATCCACCAACTGCTAACTCCATTCGGCGATGGTATGCGCAGTTTAAAGCTTCTGGATGCCTCTGTAAAGGGAAATCAACGGGTCGGCCTGCAGTGAGCGAAGAAACGGTTGAACGCGTGCGGGCAAATTTCACGCGTAGCCGCGGAAGTCAACGAATAAAGCAAGCAGGGAGCTAAACGTACCACAGCCGACGGTTTGGAAAATCTTACGGAAAAGGCTAAAGCAGAAGCAGTTCTTAAACAGTAGATTGGAAAACCGATGGATCGGTCGTGGTGGAGATCATGATCAACAATTCATGTCATGGCCTCCACGTTCTCCCGACTTAACCCCATGCGATATCTTTCTGTGGGGTTATGTGAAAGATTCAGTGTTTAAACCTCCTCTACCAAGAAACGTGCCAGAACTGCCAGCTCGAATCAACGTTGCTTTCGAACTCATTGATGGGGACATGCTGCGCCGAGTGTGGGAGGAACTTGATTGTCGGCTTGATGTCTGCCGAATCACTAAAGGGGCACATATCGAACATTTGTGAATGCCTAAAAAAACTTTTTGAGTTTTTGTATGTGTGTGCAAAGCATTGTGAAAATATCTCAAATAATAAAGTTATTGTAGAGCTGTGAAATCGCTTCAATCATTTGTAATAACCCTGTATATTAGTGTTATGGATTACTGTTGTATATTTCTGTTTTTGAGGAGTATGAAACAATTCTCCGTTACAAAAAGAAATGTTCTGTAGCAAAGCCAGTTTGAGCAAAAAGTAAATTGCTAATAAACCATGGTAACTTTCACCCATTTATAACAGTGTCCAATAAATCCTGCATCTTCATTAAAAAAAACCGAATCCTTACCACTTCTTACTGACCACAAAATTTCCACGCATTACTCATTAATAGTCCAGCCAATAACACTCACAACTAAACATGTTAATTAAAGTAGTTTGGTCATGTTAACTAATCAAGGGAAACAAATTCAGTATTTAACACAACAACCCGAAGTTCATAACAGGTAATATCATACATGAATTTAGTGTATCAGATAAACTTACTCACATTTCTAAGTAAATGTAAAACGATGGGAAGATACTTATGGAACAGTTTCTATGATTATTTTTATTCTGTGGGAGAGACAGACAGAACCACAATAATTATAAATCATTCTGATGTAGAAAACAGCGAACTTTGTCCCATTATTAACCAAGCATGCTGGAAATCCATCCAATTATGAATAAGATCTTCAGTCCTCGGAGTTCGCACTGCAAGGGATCAAAGAACTGGGAAGCATAAATAAAACACTAGGGATGAGAATAGGTGAAACTACAAAAAGTAACAACACTAAAAGTGATAGGACTGCCACAAATGGTCAATCAGTATGATTAAATATTGGACAATGTCTGCTCCTTCAGAGATGGGCAATAAGAAGAAAATTCATACTGGAAGAAAACTAAGATGACAATAATGATGATAATGATGGTGATGAAACAATATTTGATCAATTTATTGTTGATGAGGAAAAGGGGCCAAAGTAGAGGGAAAAGAAGCAGATTTCTGAACTGCTGCCTCAGAATAGTTAATGTTTAAGAAAACCATCTGTCTGAAGTGACACAGTTTATTAAGTTCTGTGGATAACAATATTTTTTTAACATCAATCTCTTCCTTTAGTGTGACTTGGTATGAATCAAAAATACATTGGCTCAGTATATAGGCTAGTTAGTAAAGAGGTCTGCATTTAAACTTCTTCAGTCATGAACTGTATCAGTGAACTGTAATTCAATAACTGTCCAATCAGTATATTTTAATGCTTCACAGCCAACTTGTGAACACCCTACCCAAACATGTGGGAGGTTCCTCAAATAAATCGAAATCTCCTCTAGTCCCCTAGGTAGTCATCTCCCCCCTCCCTATCATTAGTGTGAAGCTTTCCCCCATTAAGATGAAACGTTGCCCAATTTACAACTGATGAGCTTTCTGTCCCCAACCTTATAACTTGTTCCTGGGTACGTTCTCAGTACGCAGTATCAAAAGTGAGAAACTTGTCTGGATTACACTTTGGCTCCGGCCTGTCGTCATCAGAGAATGTAGCACTTTCATTCCGGAATGCAAGTACATGTCTATTACCAGTTTCTGCAGTTCAGATCAGAGCATTATAAAGCCTACATCATCACAGATATTATTGTATTTTTCACAGTTTAAGACCACTGTTCATCTATTGCAAAATTTTGCCTTTACTAAACTTGGATGACCCAGAACTTCATTACTAATTAGCTCCTTGGTATCACAACAGTACCAACATACTGAAGATGTAAATAAACAATAAAAAACTGCAAAATAGAAAAGTCTTCTTTTTGACCACAATTTCTTTTCAACCTCCACAAACTGAATAATATTGCCAAACCAAAATTGTGGATTTGTGATTGTGATTGCGATTTATACACATGCTTAATATATGACTTCTCTTTATACAATTAAAGAACCAGATTTGCTAGTGTGTATCATTTTTGGAAACTTCACACTTACCTTTGGTGCTGTGTTCCACAAATGGAGTAGAAGAGCAAGAGGAAAGTGGATAATTTTACAAACAGTGAGTTGGTAAATTTGGACTATAAAAAATGTTTCTGATAATTTCCTGTAGCATTTCCATCTATTCGAACATTGGAAAAAAAAAAAAAAAACTGACAACAGTGCCCATTTGTAAACAGGGGTACCCTATCCCAACATTCAGGCAACAAGTACAAATATTTAAGCACTTAAATGTGTTCTGAAAATATTTTCAAACTTATTTCAAACACAGTTATTTATTTGTAGTCATGCATTATATGTTACTTTACAAATCAAAGATCAGAAATGTAAAATTTAAAGTGATCAGTTAATAAAATTTACATACAATCCCCAACAATTAGCAGCTGGAAAATAATGTGGCCAACACGTACAGTAAGTTATTAACACCACTCTTTGAACACTTTAGAACACTAAATACTCTCTGCAGCTGACACAATGCATAATCATAGAATATGAGTGATAATTAAAAACTTTGCAAAAAATATGACTCTTTACTGGTGAAACAGTTATTTGGGTTACTTTCTTATCCTTTAAATGTATTAGCTGACTATTTATACCTCCTGTTGCTCAAGTATAGATTTATACAATTATTTAAAAACTAATAAATACTTTTTAGTAACTGCTAGCCATCACAATTTGTCAACATATTAAGCAAAGGTTAAGTAATGTATCACTCAATTGTGAGTGGTAGTAACTATTTTTAGAAGAAGCTGATGACTTATCATCAGTCATGATCAAATAACAACCAATTTGGCTATGACTTACTACAAAATTCTTTTCTGGTCCACTGTATTTCACTTCTTAGAAAACTGTTCTAAAATATTCATATACGAATGCTAACAACTTGCTGTAGCATTTTCACCAATCATTATGTCAACTGCTCACGCGTACTGATATTTGAGAGAGTTAGATTTAAAGTTGCAAACAAAAACAGAAAGTGCTCTTAATGTCAGAGGCTGCCTTTATGGAATTCTTGCTAAACAGAAAATACTACAGTCTACACAAATTATCATATTATTCTAATAATTCAAATTAAAGGAAAACATTTTCCCCGCTCAATACATAGCTGCAGCAATTTTCAGTGTTTATTTTAATGCCATGATCACATGGAAGTAAAACTCAGTGTGCGGACAGAAACTATAACCACATTCAGATAAAATTAATATCTGCGTATCCAATGGCAGTAGATCAAAAAACACAAACAAAAATTATAAGGTTCATTATTATTTGGAAGCTGCCAATCTTTTCTCTAGTAAATGAGAAAATTGAAGAAATGAAACTATAAATGGTAAAACAGGGAACAACACATGACAGACGCACACAAAAGGCGGGGGTCTAAGCAATCCACCTTTCCTTTTAACCTACCCTCTCTCCTAAATGAGGAATTTACTAATAATTCCAAAATCTAGGATAGGATCACGTACTTTTCTATATGTGCCTATCAGCAAGACTTTTGCTTTCTGAAAATAAGTACCAGACAGTAATAAAGTCTCACCATTTTATAGTTTTCCTTTTGGTACAAAGAAAGCTACCAGCAAGAAGTAGGTAAGAGAAAAGTGATTTGGAAGAGGAGAGCAGAAAGAGGAAGTAAATAACTGATCTTTCCTTTCTTCTCACGGCATTTCCTTCCCATATGTCAGCATTCGCAACTGCACTTCATACCAATTCTAGCTTCTCAGATTTACTAACCTCATTATCTTATTACAGAAAAACACGTTTCAGAAAACTACAACATTTTATAAGTTTTGTATGTATTTAATGATCTGTTGCCATGAATTAAATTGATGATATTTCTACTTCTACTTTTTTCTGTGTTTAATTAAAACTAAATTTACTTACAAGTAAACTTTGTAGCAAATTAAAAACAAATGACCTATGTCTGCTTACTATAGATAAAGAGATAAGGGATCAAAACATTAGGTAATGTGCAAAAATAGATTAAAATAGTATGTAAATATGTAGGACAGTTCTGGTAGAATGTAAATAAATTAGGAGTAAAGAAGACCACTCACCAAAAGCAAAGCGATACACACACACACCCCTGTGCCCTTGCTTTGTGCTGGCATAATGTAGGGGCACAGGTAAGTGTGTGTGTGTGTGTGTGTGTGTGTGTGTGTGTGTGTGTGTGTGTGTGTATTTGTACCCTATCTCGACAAAGCTTGCAAATGTTACTTCTCTTTTGCATTTTGCCTGTTGACAACTCAATTCTTCTGATTTTGGTGAGTGGTCTCCTACAATCCTAAAACAATATATAAGTTTTCAAGCTCACTGCTGAGTCACGGTAGCAGTTCAGCAGTGACTGTGTGGGTTTCAGAGACTAAAATATTAAATACTGCCAAGACTGTAAAACAGAAATGGTCTGTACAGGAGAGTACATAACATATGCATTGTAGTACACTTCTTGTAGATATACTGTTATTTTTGTGAGGAATTTGCAACAACTAAATTTTTAATGGCTGCCCATTTAACCTCATGTTATAGTGATTAAATAACCTACATCCTGCCCCATGCCCCTGCTCTCTGACCCATCCTGCTCACCTTACTAAAGTCAGCAACTGCAATGACCTGTATTTGATACCTTATCTCTTCCTGTTGGTACATAGAGAGAAGAATGGAAAGATTATTGGCTCCATCGTTCATTCAAATGCTTTTAAGGACAATTATAATACTTTGTTGGATAATTAAAAAAAGATCAGATTCTGTTCAAACCCCAATAGGCTCTTAGAAACTACCTTCCACTAAAATTACTAGCAAAAGCAAATCCTCTTTTGCAACATGACAAAATTATGTAAATGCAAAGGAATATGTATAATAGACAAATGCTCACAGATTCAATTGACCAAACACGCGAATTCCGAGACCTCTCCCTATGTTCGCAACAGTTGATTGTAAAAGATATTGCTTAACTGATACTCACCAGTGATGACAAGACGGCCCTTTGTTGCACTTAATCGTGTTTCTCCACTAAGTCTGTGTTTTGTACGACACTGATATGATTTGTAACCATCTTCAGGTCCTACATCTCTGATATGTAATTCACCCGATGGTAAAACTATGTACTTTCCATCTGAAAATGTGTTTGTAACTTCTATATTTCAAAATATTACACTTTTAACATCCAGTTCCCAAAGAAAACTGAGCACATAGCTTTAACTTTAATTGAATGTTCAATCCTTTACCCACACTTAGCCCAAGTGTTAAGGACAACCTTGTAGTCAGAGAGTAAGCAATTACTTTATTTAATTTCTTCATAGTACATTAAAGTTTACATCATTAACTGCAAAGAGCATATAAATTCATAATATTAAAACTAAACAGTTCAATGAACAGAAGGAACTTTCAATTTCAAAATAACAAAGCCATTCAGTATCTCTCTTCATTTTAAATATGAAATTGTAATATCAAAATATTGGCACTCACTGGGTGAAACAACTATCAATGATTTGGGTTAACATAAGACTGAAATAAAGATTCAAAACTATTTTTTTCCTTCTAAACTTCAGTTTCCCAGACAGAAATGCCATTAAAAAATAAAAAAAGTGTGTGTTTTATTTGGGAACTGGAGTGCTTTTATCAAATTACTATATGTATTTTTTTTCACTTAAACCAAACGTGTACCATAGGCCTATAGCACATCAGTTCTCTTTTTTCAAAGTGTCTGCAACACACCAGTTTCAGCTTCATTTATGCTAAGTAATGAATACGAGATTCAAGCCATCAGTAGAATAAATAGTAAATTATCACATACATTTTGAATCAAATGTGTCTTCCAACATACATGTACGCAAGTGGGGATTTGTTGCAAAAAATTAATGCTGCATAGTTATGACATACAAAAAAAGAGAACATTGAGAATGGTTTAAGTGAAATAAACAGAAAATAGCACTAACAAGAACACTGATTCAAGGACAAACCATTATGCATGCATTAAAGTTTTATTCTTACTCAACATAATACAAATATTTACACTTGATTCACGTAAAAATTATAAATGCTCATGCATGCATCTTCTTAATATAATTCACAAAATATTCATGCAATTTTAATGAAACAATAATAAAAAGACAAGCTTACAACAAATTAAAGAAAAGTATGCACTTTGAGACACAAGTGAAAATGTCTTTAAAAAAGGTGGAGCATTTTGCTGCTCTGCCTCTGAAGTACTGCAGCTCTATAAGGTAGAGACTTTCAACCATTTTTCGCCTCAAATACAGTTTCAGTTATTTCATCACTCTCAAAACTTCAAAAGAATTCTGCCCTGCACGCAATTCAAAGGCAAAGCATTGCAGATCTCACACTGAAGACAGATGGTATATCTCCAGCTGTTCAACCTCTTGTACCAAAGATCAGTTACCTTAATAAATGTGAAATGATCATTCAGTTTGAGATGGTAATGAAACATGTTTAAGAAAAGAAAGGTGATGGGCCTGCTTAATCTGTTGTATGAAATTTCTCTTTTTTTCAGATTCTTTAATGTTCTGAACTGCTGTGTGAAAATACCATCTCTCGTAGTGACATATGAAACTCAAATTTATGTAAAGATAACATGGCCTTCGTAGAATGCTAGTCAACCTGTAAGTAAAAACAAAATAACTACACTGCTGGTACCATAGTCTGTGCTGTCCATATAGATCTCTCTGCCAGTATCCTCCAACCATGATGACACAAAGACGTAATCAGCTACAAAACTTGGAATGTGACACTTAATTATTGCTGTATTTCCTCTCAAGACATGTTCATCCATTACATTCACTTCATAATGCTGAGTCACAACTGAAAACAAGTGGGAAATGTCAAACTTACATGCCATTAATGAGAGGCTGAATGCTGCTAGAAGGATTAAAGAATTTAGTATCACTTTAGGAAAAGATCTGCTTACACTGTGAAAAGTTGGAAGGCTCGATTCAAATACCTATGATTCATGGACTCATTTTCGTGGACATTTATAATGTGGTCACTCTGTAAGTACAATTCTGAGTAAGCTTCTTAATATAATACATTAAAATCTGTATTGAAACCCATCCATACCATAATCAGTGGGAGGAAGATACCGTGTTCCCTGAGTATCTTCCCAAGATATTATTTCGACATAATCAGATACAAATGATGGGATGTTGCACTTGAACACAGCAGTATTACCCTTAATGACAAAGACGTCATAAACCTGTGCCTCATAATACTGGTTCACCACTGTAACAAAATTGAAGTAAATGAAGTGAGCAAACATAAGGCAAAATAGCCATTTAACAACATTCATGGCCACATCTCTGTACACAATGCATCTTAGACACCAATGGGCAAACAGCACCTGAAATGAATCCAAACATTAGCTAATCTACTGCAAATAAAACAGTGCTCCAAGAAGAACCACTGTTGTAAAGGAGTGAAGTACAGACGTAAGATAAACACAATAACAACATCAGAATGTGCACCAGCAGTTTTTTCTTTTTTTTTTTTCCTTCCCCTAAGGAAAATTCTATGTTGTTAGTTATTATATGGGATTTTTAGTATATTACCATAAGAGTTGCCTGCAGAAATGGAGAATCTGCTGCCATCATCTGCGACCCACTCGACAACTTCCACAAAATCAGCCACAAAACTAGGGACCAGACATTTCAAAGTTGCAGTATTACCACGAAGTACAAATTCATCAATCACTCTGCTTTGGTAGAACTGGTGAACCACTGCAGTAATAAGGTAATACATGACGCATTAGTGATATCTACAGCAAAGAAACAATTACCGTAGTCAGGGCCAGGGTAGTATGTATTTCCATGGCTATCCATCCACATTTCAACAGACACAAAATCAGCAACAAAACTTGGTACTTCACATTTCATTACAGCAGTGTTTCCACGAATGACATATTCATTGTCAGCTTCTGCTTCATAAGGCTGTGTAACAACTGTAAGCATTTAAGTATGTCACATAAAACGTTACTTCACAGCTGTAGACATCAAGGTGCAAATAATAATAAAAAAAAAAACAGCTCAACAACTATATATGCAAGCTATCATGGCTCACTGGGTATCTGCCTTTTTACTACTTCTCAGCTGAAAAACATATTAGAAAACACATCTCAGTTGATGCATGATAGTAGACACTAAGAGTAGTTTTTGGCAAGTTCTATAGATGACAGTAGTCCTCCATTTAAAGGAATCCTGAAATTTTAAGCCAAGTAGACATTAATGTATTTTACAATTTCTGTACTGTACGTGGCCTAAACCTTTCCACATGAAATCCTCCAGAACACTCTGCAACGCCAAACAAAGGGAAATCCTTGAACAATGCAAGAGAAACAACATTAAACTTATAAAATAATAGCAACTAATTTGTTATAACAGATATGATGTGTTAGCCTGATCTATTACCATAGTCATTAGCTGTATTGTGAGTATGAACTGTTCCATCATCTGCAATCCACGAGTCAACAGTCACAAAATCTGCTACGAAACTAGGAATCTTGCATTTCATAACAGCACTGTTACCACGGATCACATACTCATTTTCAGCCTCTGTAACGTAGTACTGTGAAACAACTGAAAAAAAGTCCAGAAATTAACAGTAGTCTCAAAGTACTAAATCATGTATTTTAGAATGTAACCGACCGGCAGCACGGCTGGCAGAGTAGAAAGATGAAGGAACACCAACATTGCTGTTCACAATAAAAACAATACGTAACTGACGCCATGTTTTCTCTTTACATTTTGTACTCTTATTTTATATATAGGGTTTCATGAAGTATACTGAATTGATTTTTTTACCATATTGATTTTCAGCTGGAAAGTAAACTTCACCCGTATCAGATATCCATGACTCAACTTGAACAAAATCAGCAACAAAGGAAGGTATGCTGCATTTAAGGATTGCCGTATTGCCTCGAATTACATATTCAGTCATGATTTCAGCCTCATAAAACTGATTAACCACTGTAAAAAAGGACAAAATTACAAGAATGATGAAGTCCAATGGTCACACCTGAAGTATCATGCAATGACTGCAACGTATACTGCTCAACCTTCAAAAATAAAAATTGATCAGATTAATGTCATAGCTAAACAAAATGAAAGCTATCAAATTTGTAAATGTGCACAATGACACAAAACTAACTGATCAATTATAAATACACTGTAATTACCATAATCAGAGGAAGGAAGGTACAAAGACCGATCACTGCCAACCCAGGCTTCAACTTTGACAAAGTCAGCAACAAATGACGGAATGGTGCATTTCAGAACAGCAGTGTTTCCCCGTATCACATATTCTGACACGACTTCTGCTTCGTAGTACTGATTTACAACTGAAGAATTTTCAGAAGAATATAGTTAAAGCCTGGATCAAACTTAGAGGCTAAGGCAAGTACATACATTGATGTTTATTTCCAATTAAGACATATGACCTCCTCAAAAAATGAAAAGATGGTCGAAACTTGCGCCATGGCAAACTTTTACAGGAAGTGAAATGAAAAATCTGAAAAACATGAATTTTCTGGATGACACTTTTACACTAAAGTCTCCAAATGTAGTATACATACTATGCATGTGGGTACTTAGATACAACTTGTGATATGCATATCATTGAGCACACAGTTTACACACATGCCAACAGTGTTACTTGAAACAGTGTACAAGATAAACTAAATTGAGATAAGGTCCAAAGGAATGAGAACAACCTAAAATACTTTTAGAAGACAGAAGAAAACTCAATGAAATTTCACTTGAGTCAAGCACACACTCTTACTTGTATCTTTGAACTTTTTTTGTTATTAAAATTCTGTAGTTGCAACACATCTATTAAAAAATAGCACTTGTCTGGTAACCCTATTTTTTATGCCTATCATTACAGCTGACAGTGAGGAAATCTATCCTCAAGCAATCTACCACATCACACCTTAACAAATCCATGTAGAGCACTTCCCCACAAAAGGTAAAGGTCCCGAGTTCGAGCCTCTGTCTGGTACATAGTTTTAATCTGGCAGGAAGTTGCAAATAGCAATCAGAGGCAATGGATGGACATGTTTTATGAATAAAAGTCCATCAACTATCAACATTTCAGTTTTTTATTTGCCTACAAATACTTCAGAGTGTAAGATCTATCTTCAGGGGTTATAAGTTCCAATTGAGGCTTTCCATCATGGCCAGGTGAAACAGCAAAACACCTTAATTTGGCATTTGCAAAATGTATTTTATTTGTGTTACCTTTCATCGATCTCTGTCTTACACATGCGTAGTCCTTTTCCTTACTCATTGCTCCCAGTTTTACTATTAACATGTAGTGAACTGCAATTTCTCAGATCATTTAATTAGAACAAAGAAAACAGACTGACAGAGATTTTAACATCTTGATACCAATTCTGCCATGCTGATATGACACTGAAGATGAGTTATGCAAGATTCATAGTTCCCACTGTTTTCAGTCTAAGAATTCTACAGAGCAGCGATAATCTGCTTAGGTAATAACAGAGACCTTTTACAACGACGATCAAACAGTATGCAAATTAACAAGATGAGTCTGTTGAAATACACTATTACACACTCACATATTAAAATCACACACTTTTGGCCTCCCATGGATATCTGTAAAGAAGATCTGATTACATGAAGGAGTCAGCTGCTGGAAAGTTTGAGTAGGGCAGTTACCATTGAGAAAGGAGTTGTCACCATATGTGTATGAATGACCAACATCATCTTGCCAGGAAACCACAGTCACAAAATCAGCAACAAATGATGGAATACTGCATTTCAAAACTGCTGAATTTCCACGTATCACATATTCGTTGTTAACTTCAGTCTGGTAAAACTGCTGAACAACTGAAAATTAAAATATTCCTAAGAGAATGCAAGGGTTAAGATGTTCCGACTCTTTGACATTTAAATTATATGCCATAATTTAGATTTACCGTAATTTGTTTCTGATGGATAGAATGTCTCTCCTTGATCAGTATGCCAAGACACAACACTGACAAAATCAGCTACAAAGGAGGGCACCTGGCATTTCAACACTGCAGAATTACCCCGTATTGCATATTCCTTGTTTACATCTGTATCATAGAACTGCTGAACAACTGCAATTATATATAGAAAGCAATCACTTACCCTTTCCCCCATTAAACTAAACATCTGTTATTACTGTTGCCTCAGCAAGAAAGTGAAGAAATAATTTTAGCTTTGTGTGAAACGAGCAGGATGGAACCTTCTCTCTCAGTGTGTGCGCGCGCGTGTGTGCGTGTGTGCGTGTGTGTGTGTGTGTGTGTGGGACGGGGGAGGGGGCGGTGAGTGTGCATTTCATAGTATAATAAGCCATTCCCTCAAGAATAGACTGAAGTAACTGAAAGTTTGTAAAAATACTGCCATAGCTAAATGACAAAGTATATAGGGAAGGGATAAAATGATCATCCTTCCCAGAATAGATCTGCAACCAAACAAGCACTATTCTGAAAACACTGATTGCCTCCTGAATTTTCAGTACTGTAAATTCCTATACCAAGAGCAGAACCTAAACAAAAAGCTTAGAAAACAGACATAAAATACTTACTTGGAACGCAATGCATGTAATGCAAAAATAGGAAGATTTCAAGGCATCACCACATGAAACAGTTAACAAACCAAAGAGCAATGACATGTCATAAAAATGTCTGAAAACCAAAGAAGTAGATTTTCAAGGAATGGAGAGAGTAAACAATTTTGTAACCGAACATTAAAGGAAGGAGATGCTAGAAATTGTAATCAATGAAGAGAAAAGTGTTAATGCAGTAGTTATACATATTTCTTAGTACAATATCCCTTATCTTGATGATATTTTTAGGTTTTTAGGAGAAAAATTTTATCTGGCGCTTAACCTTAGTGTCCTCCTAATACGACCAAAAAAGGAAGAGAGGTCATGAAGAGGTATAGGGAAAATCACTCACGCAAATAATGTCCAGTCTCTGGCAAACTTAGTTTATAAACTTCCTGTCTGTTTTACAACAGCCGCTTTTGGGTTTTGTTGTGTTTCTAAAGAAAACATTACTTCAACAATCTTAGCACATTTACAGATTCTGTTCGTACAGTTTTAAAAGTTTTGCACATTTAACAGTTTTCTGTTGGGCTGTTATTTCATTTAGATCAAAATTAAATACTCTAGTTTTCAAAATAGGAGATTTTCACCATTTTCTGTACCTATACAACTTTTTTGTTACTTATGTTATAAAATGGTTTGCTTTAAAATCAGTCTTCATACAAAGATGGACTTCAAGTTTTGATTAACCTGTTTACTACAATGTTTTTAAGAAAATTCTGCAATACTTTAGATAGCGGATTCACTTGAGAAATGGCTAATAAAATGTGAAATTATGATATATGAAGTTCAGCAAATGATGAAAGGCCTTTGACGTAAGTATCATTTGGTTTCTTTTCCTATTCTGCTAGCAGGTCTCTACAC
This sequence comes from Schistocerca piceifrons, assembly GCF_021461385.2. Lineage (NCBI taxonomy): Eukaryota > Metazoa > Arthropoda > Insecta > Orthoptera > Acrididae > Schistocerca > Schistocerca piceifrons. Next base: position 585,199,661 of record NC_060143.1, read on the forward strand.
AAGTTATCCACATAACTGGTAGATGTGCCCTTCAAAAGAGAGACAATAATAAAACAATGAGAGCTCAAGCTATTGCAGGCATTGTTACAGTTCATGAATAAAGAATAACAACAGCCAGTAAGTCATGTCAGTTCATCTGATGTTGAAATCAATTATATCCTAAATGGTATGAATGGTTCATTAAAATATTCTGCAACAGTTATTTGTGCAGGTAAAGAAGGAAGGTTTTAGAGTACTGTCAACATCAAACTGACTAGAACTGGAGTACTCAATCAATTCCTAATGAACCTATCTAAGCAAATAAATAAAACAGGATAACCAGATGGAATCTGAATCCCATTGCTACCGAACATGAATCCCATGTCTTAACCACTTCATAAGTTTGTCGAATAATGAAGGTTTGAATAGATAAATAGAATGAACCAGTTTGGTAGATATCATCAGAGAAGACTCTTATCTTTTAGGTACAGTACTTCTCACTTCAGAATCTGTTAGACTAAAAAAACCCAGAGGAGGGTCTTGAAAAAAGGTAAACCATTAACAAGCTTGCATTTAAAGCCATAACTGTATACTGCAATAAGGTAAAGGACAAAATACAACCATTACACATCTCTTGGCTTATTTCTCTGCAAGTGTTTTTGTTGTGAAACTACACTCTTATTTATATTTAAATGCTGCACACACGTCTGTCTCAGTCTATGGTTGCATGTGATGTTTGCTTTGCTTTATTGGTCTGCTGCCCTCTTCGGCCTAAGCTTTCCTCCTCCCTTTCTTTCAAATTCCTTGAGGTTTCATTTCGGGATGTTTCAGATTAATCCTTAAATCTGAATATAATTAGTATCCACAGCACAGTTTTGCTCTCTGGAGCCAAGTACTGTTTCTGTTGCTCCCTCAAATCAGTTTCTTCACACCTCATACACCAATATGAATTTCCATGCATGTGTTTACGTATCACTGAAAGTACTGAGTGTCATAACATTGTTTTCGAATAGTTGATAAGAAATCATCTTGTCTACATTGTCTTTGAGACACAGATACACACCTGTCATGAAACTGTATGGCAGCTCATCTGCAACAAATGCTCCCAAACTCATCAACCTCAGAATTAAAACAATGCAATGTCATAACTGTGACAAAAAATAATTCTTCAGCTTATGAAATAAAAATCTCATTTGACAATGAATGAGAGCAACAGAGGACAGACAAAAATCAGTAGAAAGTTTTCATAGACAACAATATAGTTAATTATATCAATGCAGATGGAATACTGCAATGATTAGAATTAGTTTTGATAATTGCTTCACTAAGAGAAATGCACGTGATAGCTCCTCTTTGCTCTTATTGTAACTAACTTCTCTCAATTGTCAATCCCAAAACTTCAATGAAAATATGTGTGGAGGAAAAATAGTAGGCCTAATGTCTAAGGGTAAGAATATTATTAATGTGTGTGTGTGTGTGTGTGTGTGTGTGTGTGTGGGCGCGCACACACTTGCACATGTGTAAATAAGTGAACATAAAAAAACAAGAGGAAAAACATCCGAAAATGTAGTGATGAGACTTGGATCCTGTAAAAAATGTTGGACAAAGGTCATTTACAGAATGTTCATACTCAACTTTAGGTATGCAGTGAGAATCACATACATTATTTCAAGCCCCTAAGTAACTTTTCTTAAAATTTCACATATTTGTAATAAAAAATGTCATATGAACATTTATTTTTACATATAAGTACAAGTGCTATGTTCATGGTACACACATTGAAAAAACTTGAATGAAATGAATCTCCCTGCAAAAGTAACATGAGAGGTTTATACTGTAGCTTCAATTGTAAAAATTAAATTCTTGTGATTCCCCAGAATTATGCAACCCTTTCAGAGTGATGCCACTTTAGGGACCTGCTTCTTAATCAATACTGTTTTCTTGAGTTTCACAGAAAAAGTGATAAATAGTCCCAGTGTGATTAATGGAGAGCACATAAAAACTAATTCAGTATGATCAGGGATTTCAGCTTCCACCTACTCCATCTAATCTAAGAGGGTAGAAACTTCTTGGTCTCAAGATACGTTTGGTCACAATTTGACAAACATAATAAGTTTACACTACATTTAGATCTTCTGCAGTGTAAGGAGAACCAGCCTAGCAACTGTCCACCAAATTGTTTAATCAATATTAAAATCTTTAAATTTGCTTCTAAAATATTGAAATTCTCTTCTATTATAGAGTTTCCTCCCATTTATTGTTCAATGTCTGTACCATAATCACTGAAAAAATTAACAGCAAGAAAGGGAAAAAGGAAGCACACAGACTCAGATCACAACGTATAACATAGAATGTTCTACAGCAGACCAATGGTTTCTTTATTATGAAACTGCCCAAATTATAAATTTTAATATAGTTAGATATTTTACTGTAACTGCTTTCATTACTTCCCATCAACCAGGATGACTTGCTAACCCCTTCAACTTTATTTCATATTTCTGAACTACTTAAGAAGCTTCAGGAAACAACAGTCAAATGTCATCAGCATGTTTGAAATGGGCTGCTTTTTTTTATTTTTATATATATATATATATATATATATATATATATATATATATATATATATAAAAAAAGATGAGGTGACTTACCGAACGAAGGCGCTGGCAGGTCGATAGACACACAAACAAACACAAACATACACACAAAATTCAAGCTTTCGCAACAAACTGTTGCCTCATCAGGAAAGAGGGAAGGAGAGGGAAAGACGAAAGGAAGAGAGTTTTAAGGGAGAGGGTAAGGAGTCATTCCAATCCCGGGAGCGGAAAGACTTACCTTAGGGGGGAAAAAGGACAGGTATACACTCGCACACACACACATATCCATCCACACATACAGACACAAGTAGACATATTTAAAGACAAAGAGTTTGGGCAGAGATGTCAGTCGAGGCGGAGGTGTAGAGGCAAAGAAGTTGTTGAAAGACAGGTGAGGTATGAGTGGCGGCAACTTGAAATTAGCGGAGACTGAGGCCTGGCGGATAACGAGAAGAGAGGATATACTGAAGGGCAAGTTCCCATCTCCGGAGTTCGGATAGGTTGGTGTTGGTGGGAAGTATCCAGATAACCTGGACGGTGTAACACTGTGCCAAGATGTGCTGGCTGTGCACCAAGGCATGTTTAGCCACAGGGTGATCCTCATTACCAACAAACACTGTCTGCCTGTGTCCATTCATGCGAATGGACAGTTTGTTACTGGTCATTCCCACATAGAATGCATCACAGTGTAGGCAGGTCAGTTGGTAAATCACGTGGGTGCTTTCACACGGGGCTCTGTCTTTGATCGTGTACACCTTCCGGGTTACAGGACTGGAGTAGGTGGTGGTGGGAGGGTGCATGGGACAGGTTTTGCACCGGGGGCGGTTACAAGGATAGGAGCCATAGGGTAGGGAAGGTGGTTTGGGGATTTCATAGGGATGAACTAACAGGTTACGAAGGTTAGGTGGACGGCAGAAAGACACTCTTGGCGGAGTGTCTGTATGTGTGGATGGATATGTGTGTGTGTGCGAGTGTATACCTGTCCTTTTTCCCCCCTAAGGTAAGTCTTTCCGCTCCCGGGATTGGAATGACTCCTTACCCTCTCCCTTAAAACCCACTTCCTTTCGTCTTTCCCTCTCCTTCCCTCTTTCCTGATGAGGCAACAGTTTGTTGCAAAAGCTTGAATTTTGTGTGTATGTTTGTGTTTGTTTGTGTGTCTATCGACCTGCCAGTGCCTTCGTTCGGTAAGTCACCTCATCTTTGTTTTTATACATAATTTTTCCCACATGGAATGTTTCCCTCTATTTTTATAACATGTTATTTGCCTGCTGATTTTTTCTTCACAATTACGTAGATACGTTAAAACTTTCCTCTCGGGAAAAAATTTGCAAGAGAAAGAAAAGTACTGTTAAGTATGTAAGATGACAAAGTGATTATCCAATATTCAGTTGATGTCAACAAATACAAACTGAACTACACTGCAAGCCAACGATGCTGGATACAGAAGACTCCTGTGATATGCCTTCACTTTTGATGCCTTTTAATGAAAAGTTCTCTCATCTCATATCAATAATATTTGTCCACCTGATGACTACTTACATCAAAACAAGTTGATAAAATAAAAAATATTAACAATACAGATTTTGGTGGTATTACAATGTTTATTTTTATTTCATTTCCCCTTCACTTCCTCTGAATTCTCCTTCCTCCTCATCGTGTTATTTATATTTCATCCACCTTCTATCACACTCTAATTCTTTTCTTCATGGACAAGGCCATTTCTGTTTGTCCATCACATCTGAAATATTTTGGTTGTTCAAAATTGGACATTTATGGCCTATACTTCATTCCTCTTCACGTCATACATTCTCAAAATGAGGTTCAGCAAAATCTATTTTGCTTTCTTGTTTTGTTTTTAAATAAAAACTATGTCCTGCCTTTTCAGATTTTTGTCTGGTTCATCGGTTGGTTTGTTGCTTAAAGGGACTAAACCACTAAGGTCATCAGTCTGGATCTCCATGAATGGATGAAGTATTGAAAGAAAATGTGGGCTGCATGCCACTTACAGGTTGCTAAACCATTTATTGTAGCATTCAGTTGTGGTTACTTTTTTTATCACAAGTGCAATTTTATTGCGGCTACGTGGTGGCATGAATACAAAAGATATACTACCTATCTTCATTTCTCAGTTGTCACTGTAACACACAGGGTTCGACACACAGGAATCTACAGAAATGTCTACTCCTATCCAGGTACTGCTCCTCAGGCATCAAAAACATTACATGAGCTTCCAAAATTATTATTATTATTATTATCATATTTGAAATTTTGCAGTGAGCAATAATTACATCAGAAGTTGAAATAGTTGTTTCAGGTAGCAAAAAACAACAGTGCTCCAGTAAAATATTTGTAAGAAGAAGAAGAAGAAGAAAATAAGATGAGGTGCAAAATTTTTAAGAAAGATGCTATTTTGTACAACATAAGAATTAACTATATTACTTAACATCTGGATGAAATGTCTATATTTTGGAATAATGCAATTTGAAGAGTAATGTGTTGAACTTCATTATTATCCCCATAAGATTTAATTGTTCCAAAATCGTTTTAGAAAGGATGCCCTGAATATTTCAGAAAATTTACAGATGAATGTAACTGGACAACAAGCAAATGATGCACTGAAAGACTTGTTCAGCAACAACAATAGAGTTGTGTTTAACACCCATCTTCTAGAATCCTTTATGAAATTAAAAAAGTCTGAGGCTGGCATGTGCACAACCTTCAGCAGCACTCAAACTTGTGAGAGAGCTTTCCTAAAAATAAAATAATTAAGTCTGCAATGCAACTGACACAGATGAACATGTGCATCACATTGTAAGAATCAGTGCAACTAAAGTTGATATAGTCAAGTTGATGTCCAGTTTGCAAGCCCAAGCATCTTAAAACTGACTACACTTATCAAATTATCCATTCTTTTTAAAATGTAACCTAACAGTATAACAGAGCTTATCTTTTGACTAATGAATGAATCAAAGTAATTCTATTACAAATTGTATTGCTCAAGTTATAGAAGTTTTATTTTAAATGAAGTATATCATACAAAATATGTTAAATTTTGTTTGACTTACTTTTGCCATTCAGGTGAACACACTACCTAACTGATGTAAAACTTCTGTGATTACAATGCAAAAAACCTTGAAAATAAGGAATGTAAGATGGTGACATTTGATTGACAAACAACTTTTCTCAAGTTCTGAAAGGTCACCAAAAGTTGTAGATATGCCACTAGCATGTTAGAAGAAAGGATGGTGTCTTTCTTATTTATTAATTCTGACTGATTGATGAAATCTTTCCATCCGTAGGTAACAGAATTTAAAATCAAATGTTTGATCTCGTAGTGGAGAAATTTTTTTCAGTGCATCAGCATTTTTCTTGTGTCAATCCTTGCTTTATCTAAGTCCATATTGCTTCAGCTTATTTTGACAACTAGCTGTCTCATTCATCACTGATAAATGTAGCTAAATTCTGTTGTCCACAACTAATAGTTTCAAAAATTCTGAAAATTCATTCTCCTTCATATATTTTTCTCAAATGGAATTTCTATTTGTCAACAGATCATGTGTAATCAAGCTGTTATTACAATGATACTGAAATGTTTTGTACCATGTTTAGTTTCTTAATATAATTACTGAAAATGTGCTTTCTCATTGTTTCATCAACTCCTCCACTGGAAACATGTGCAGCCCAGAAAATATTGAGGTTCTGATCATGCAGACTGTCGATATTAAATGGTTGCCAACCCCTGTTCCAAATAAAGCTATGTACAAATATCTGACTCAAATACCATAATCATTCTTATAAATGTGTGAAATCCAGTTCAAGTACCTTACAAGAAAAGCAACTGTCATCACAATGATACTTTCTGACTGCGTGCTTCCTTTTTTACATAAGTATTTCATTTAAGGCACAACACACAAGGTGCAGAAACAAGACAAATCAGCCAAATAACATACATATAACAATACACATGATGGAAGGTAACCACTTACTCAGCATGCAGCTGAGACATTAAACACACACACATACACACACACACACACACACACACACACACACACACATACAGAGAGAGAGAGAGAGAGAGAGAGATAGATAGATAGAGAGAGAGAGAGAGAAGAAAGGGAAGGGTAAACTGGCTGATAAAATAGCAGTAAAGTTAAAGGACGGAGGCAGTGTCATGAGTGATAAAATATCAGGGTTATAGGCATCAGAAAAGACTCCTCTTTAGGGTAGGGAGGACAGAAAGAAACCAAGTTTTAAGAGAGGTTAGGATTGAGAGAAACCTTCAGTTTGAGAATGGAACCACAAAACATAATTCTAGCTTATTTCATCAGCATAAACAGCTGTTGGTTCAGAATTTTCAACACTCAGCAGGAATTTCAACTCTACCCAATTTTAACTCAGTCAATGTGAAATGTAAGCTCTCTTCACAGCATCAAAATATTCGAAGACTGAGAAATAAAATTAATGAATTAATTATCTGCATAGAGAAATCAGAGTCCTCAAACCCAGCTGACATAATCTGCCTCTCTGAACATCATGTGACCAGTGGTATAGAACTTTTAATTGTTACAGGATTTAGGTTAGCATCTCACATTAGTAGGGTAGAAATGGGGAAAGGGGGAGTTGCCACATTCATCAGGAACGGTCATAAATTTAAGAACATAGACAGACATAAACTTTGCTTTGAACAGCATGTGGAAGCATGTCTAACAGACGTAGAATTTCATAAAAAATCCTTCATAATATTAAGTGTATATCAAGCATCTGCAGGTAACTTTAATCTGTTCATAAACCACCTAGAAGCTGTACTGGGCCATTTAACAACCAAAAACAAAGAAATAGTGGTTGCTGGTGACTTTGATGTAGATTTCCTTAAAGACTCTCCCAACAAGAACTTATTTGAGTTAGTAACACTATCATTGTGCTTAATTCCCACTGTAAAGTTCCCAATTAGGGTAGCCAATTGCTCACAGACAGCCACTGATAATATCTTTATAGAAAAGTCCAATGAGCAAAATTATATTACAAAATCAACAGTCAATGGCCTCTCAGACCATAGTCAATGCCCTCTCAGACCATGGCAAGTAGTTCCTTCTGTTAAATGTTAATACTGAGCAGGATATAAAATCTGTTAAATCTGAACTCAAGAGGGTAATCAATACACCAAAAATTGATTACTTTAGGACACTCCTCAGAGACATTCACCTGAGTGATGTGTACAGTGCTCATGGTATGAATGAAAAATGTAACACTTTTCTAATAAAGTGCTTACCTTACTTGAAAACAGTTTTCCCCCAAAACTAACCAGGGTTAGAGCAAAGTCTACAAAGAATCCATGGGTTACTCAAGGAATAGAGGTATCTTGTAAAACAAAAAGAAAACTGTATCTTTCAATCCGAAACACTTCTGATGTTGATGCTATAGCACATTACAAGAAATACTGCAAAATATTAAAGATTGTAATACGGACTTCAAAGCAAATATATTACAAGGAAAAGAGAGCTATTTAGATAACAAAATAAAGACAATATGGGATATAGTGAAGGAGGAGACTGGTAGAACCAGACATGAAGAAGGGCAAATAGCATTAAGAGTAAATGATACAATGGTGACAGATGTGTATAGTGTTGCAGAACTTTTTAACAAACATTTTATAACTGTTACCGAAAAGATGGGGTTGTCAGGTTTTGTAGATGCTGCCATGGGATACCTCAGACCACACATTTCAAGTAACTTTCATAATATGAATTTTACCCTCACTATCCCAGCACAAGTTATGTCCATCATAAAATCTTTAAAATCAAAAACATCCAGTGGGTATGATGAAATATCAACGACATTAATTAAAGAATTTGATTCTGAGTTAAGTAACATATTAAGCTACCTGTGTATCCAAACAATGGAAAAACAATGTATGTGTGTCTACTGCCGACAATGGCCTTAATGGCCAAAAGCTATGATTGTGTGAATCTTATTATTGTGCCTATCGCGACTCACAAGGGAACCTCCCCATCGCACCCCCCTCAGATTTAGTTATAAATTGACACAGTGGATAGGTCTTGAAAAACTGAACACAGATCAATTGAGAAAACAGGAGGAAGTTGTGTGGAACTATGGAAAAATAAGCAAAATATAAAAACTGAGTAGTCCATGTGCAAGATAGGCAACATAAAGGACAATAGTAGCTGATGAGCGCCGTGGTCTCGTGGTTAGAGACCGCAACTGCGGAACGAAAGGTCCTTGGTTCGAGTCCTCCCTCGAGTGAAAATTTTACTTTCTTTATTTTCGCAAAGTTACCATCTGTCCGTTCATTCATTGACGTCTCTGTTCACTGTAATAAGTTTAGTGTCTGTGTTTTGCGACCACACCGCAAAACCGTGCGATTAGTAGACAAAAGGACGTACCTCTCCAATAGGAACCGAGAACATTTGATCGCAAGGTCATAGGTCAACCGATTCCTCCACAGGAAAACACGTCTGGTATATTCTTTATGACACTGGTGACAGCATGTGCGTCACATGACAGGAATATGTTGTCGACCCACCTAACTTGCACACTTGGCGAATGGGTAAAAAGATTCTTCTACCTTGCCCGATTTAGGTTTTCTTGTGGATGTGATAATCACTCCAAAAAAAGTGATGAAAACATAAGAGTTTGTCACATAAACTGCATCAAATGAATGCAACAGTTTCAGAGTCGCACAGTTTTCCCTTTGCTCTGTCAAAACATATGTTTTTTACGTTTTCAAATGTTTCCATGCGTAGACTGTCAAATTCTGTATATGTCCAAGCAAATCTGAACATGTCCTGGAATTTTGGAGAGCGAAGTTGATTATGTGTGAGTGCCTGAACTTTGATCATTATCTGAAAATAAAAAATTAAAACTTTCACCCGAGAGAAGATTTGAACCAAGGACCTGTCGTTCCACAGTTGCTCACGCTAACCACGGGACCACGGTGCTCGTAAGCTAACACATTCCTTGATGTTGCAGACCTTGCGCATGGACTACTCAGTTTGTATATTTTGCTTATTTTTTTCATAGTTCCACACAACTTCTTCCTGTTTTCTCGATTGATCTGTGTTCAGTTTTTCAAGGCCTATCCCTGTGCCAACTTATAACTAAATCTGAGGGGGGTGCGATGGGGAGGTTCCCTTGTCAGCATCTCCGCTATATGGTGAGTAGCAACTTTCATTCTCTGGTATTTTTATCTATGTAACCAGTCATTTATCAGTGGAATATTTCCTAAATGGTTGAAATATGCTGTGTTAAGCCACTGTTTAGGAAGGGAGATAAAGAAATAGTGTCAAATTTCCATCCAATTTCACTTTTGCAAGCATTCTCAAAAATTTTAGAAAAGGTAATGTACAATTGGCTTTATAACTATCTTATCACAAATAACATACTGCCAAAGTCACAGTTCAGATTTCTAAAGGGTTCTGATATTGAGAAAGCTATCTACACTTACAATGAAAATGTACTTAATTCATTAGACAAAAAATTGCAGGCAACTGGTATATTTTGTGAGCTGTCAAAGGCTTTTGACTTTGTAAATCATAATATCCCTTTTCACTAAATTATAATATTATGGTGTAACAGGAAATGCTGCAAAATGGTTCAAATCTTATAACTCTGGCAGGAAACAAAGGGTGTTGTTAGGAAAGAGACATGTATTAGGCTATCAAGCACCATCCAACTGGGAACTAATTACATGTGGGGTCCCACAAGATACCATCTCAGGGCCCTTGCTTTTTCTTGTGTATAGCAATGACCTTTCATCAGGAACATGACCAGATACCAAATGTGTTTTATTTGCCAATGATACAAACATTGCAATAAATAGCAAATCAATTGTAATCTTAGAAAGATTAGTTAATAAAATATTTGTGGGCAATATCACTGGTTCCTAGTCAATTCATTGTCACTAAACTTTGAAAAAACACACTACATGCAGTTCAGAACTTGTTAGGGGTGTCACACGAGTATATGCCTAACATATGATGACAAGCGGATAGAAGAAGTGGACAGTGTTAAATTCTTGGCATTACAGCTTGATAATAAATTCAACTGAGAGGAGCACACTACTGAACTGCTGAAGAATCTTAAACAAATCTCTATTTGCAATGCGAATTCTGTCAGACATAGGAGATAAAAAATGAAAAAGTTGGCATACTATGCTTACATTCACCCCATAATGTCATATGGGATTATTTTTTGGGGTAATTCATCAAATCAAGCTAAAATTTTCCAGGCAAAAAAAAAGTGCAATAAGAGTTACATGTGGTGTGAACTCAAAAACATTCTGCAGCCTGTTTAGGAAACTAGGGATACTAACTACTGCTTCCCAATAGATTTATTCCTTAATGAAATTGTCATTAAAAAATATCACTTTTTCAAGCCAACAGCTCAGTTCATGGAATCAATACTAGAAAAAAGAATAATCTTCACCAGGATTTGAAGTCACTTACTCTTGTACAAAAAGGTGTGCGTTATTCAGGAACACACATTTTCAATAACTTGCCAGCAGCCATAAAAAGCTTAACAACCAATGAAATTCAAGTTAAGAGAATCCTAACAGATTTAGTGGTGGCGTGTATCTCTCTCTCTCTCTCTCTCTCTCTCTCTCTACTGGCCATTAAAATTGCTACACCACGAAGATGACGTGCTACAGATGTGAAATTTAACCGACAGGAAGAAGATGCTGTGATATGCAAATGATTAGCTTTTCAGAGCATTCACACAAGGTTGGCACCGGTAGCAACACCCACAACGTGCTGACATGAGGAAAGTTTCCAACCGATTTCTCATACACAAACAGCAGTTGACCGGCATTGCCTGGTGAAACGTTGTTGTGATGCCTCGTGTAACAAGGAGAAATGCGTACCATCACGTTTTCGACTTTGATAAAGGTTGGATTGTAGCCTACTGCGATTGCGGTTTATCCTATCGCGACATTGCTGCTTGCGTTGGTTGAGATCCAATGACTGTTAGCAGAATACGGAATCGGTGGATTCAGGAGGGTAATACGGAACGCCGTGCTGGATCCCAATGGCCTTGTATCACTAGCTGTTGAGATGACAGGCATCTTATCCGCATGGCTGTAATGGATCGTGCAGCCACGTCTCGATCCCTGAGTCAACGGATGGGGTCGTTTGCAAGACAACAACCATGTGCACGAACAGTTCGACGACGTTTGTAGCAGCATGAACTATCAGCTCGGAGACTGGCTGCGATTACCCTTGACGCTGCATCACAGACAGGAGCGCTTGCGATGGTGTACTCAACGACGAACCTGGGTGCACGAATGGCAAAATGTCATTTTTTTCGGATGAATCCAGGTTCTTTTTACAGCATCATGATGGTCACATCCGTGTTTGGCGACATCGCGGTGAACGCACATTGGAAGCGTGCATTTGTCATCGCCATACTGGCGTATGACCCGGCGTGATGGTATGGGGTGCCATTGGTTACACGTTTCGGCCACCTCTTGTTCGCATTGACGGCACTTTGAACAGTGGACATTACATTGCAGATGTGTTACAACACATGGTTCTACCCTTCATTCGATCCCTGCAAAACCGTACATTTTGGCAAGATAATGCACGACCGCATGTTGCAGGTCCTGTACGGGCCTTTCTGGATGCAGAAAATGTTCAACTGCTGCCCTGGCCAGCACATTCTCCACATCTCTCACCAATTGAAAACGTCTGGTCAAGGGTGGCTGAGCAATTGGCTCGTCACAATACGCCAGTCACTACTCTTGATGAACTGTGGTATCGTGTTGAAGCTGCATGGGCAGCTGTACCTGTACACGCCATCCAAGCTCTGTTTGACTCAATGCCCAGGCGTATCAAGGCTGTTATTAAGGCCGGAGGTGGTTGTTTTGGGTACTGATTTCTCAGGTTCTATGCACCCAAATTGAGTGAAAATGTAATCACATGTCAGTTCTAGTAAAATATATTTGTCCAATGAATACCCATTTATCATCTGCATTGCTTCTTGGTGTAGCAATTTTAATGGCCATTAGTAGCTGCTGCACCATTTCAGTGCAGTAATGTGTTCATTGTAAATAAATATTGTAGTAGTTCTATTATATGTTTATTACCCCATAAATAAATAAAAAGATTTTTTTTAATTTTAAATTCAGTGCATTAATGCGATCTTAGTAAATGAGTGTTGTAAAATGATCCTTTCATATAGTATTCATAAAAAAAAGATCATTCCACTTGGGACCTGTGGAAGGTACATTATCTTATTAGTTTTAGATGTCAATATTTGTTATGTATTATTGTTTTTCTGACATGTTCTACGTCCTGGAGGACCCACTATGGAACAATTGGAGTGAAAGTAAAAAAGAATAAGGAAAAAAAAGAAGAAGAAGAAGAAGAAGAAAAAGAAGAAGGAGAGAGAGAGAGAGAGAGAGAGTCACTGCCACAGCCAAGCAAGTGTGTGTGTGTGTGTGTGTGTGTGTGTGTGTGTGTGTGTGTGTGTGGGTGTGCCTTGTTAGTCTGTTAACTCAGAGGAAGGACAGTATTCAAAAGCAGAGAAGTGGTTTCAATCTAGTTTGTTGACTGCCCAGTGCCTGAGTTATACAGCGAGCGGCACTCCACTCATTACACTGTCTAATTTCCAGTATGGATTTTCCAGTATAAAAAAATATAAATGTTTTTTAATGTCTGTTAATAAACTAATGACTGTTACTACAGCAGTAATGGCAGTACAACAGTTTAAAAAATGTCATGGATTATATTACCTGCTGTATGCAAGCCTCCTGAATCGTCCTCTACATAGCAGCAACAATATGAATTAGTTTGGATTACTACTCTCCATATAGAGGAGGCACAGAGTAGCAGACAGTCATACATAGAAGTAGACTGTAGGATATTACTGAACTATGGGGCTAAGTCCTTCGTCAGATGTAGAGCGCACACACACACACACACACACACACACACACACACACACTCTTAAACACATGGCTACAGGAGCCACATGTGTGTGTGTGTGTGTGTGTGTGTGTGTGTGTGTGTGTGTTTTCTACATCTGACAAAGACAGCTCAACAGTATCTTACGGTCTACTTGTACATGTGCCTGTTTGTCATTCATCATTTCCTCTGTGTCATGATTGCCAATATATTGTTGTTATTCCATCTCAGATTTTCTGTAGCTTCATTCCTCTAGATCAGGGTTTCCCAAACTGTGTTCCGCAGGAAGTGAGTAAACACTCTACTAAACCTATTAACATCATGACTTTTTTTCAACATTTGGACAATACTATTTTTTTTTAATTTTATTTTTATTTGTGTTACTAGTTCCAATTTAAAATTGAAGTAATCACTGAATAAAACAAGTTTTACCCATTTTTTGAAATTGTATTAACTTACAAATTAACAAGATGTTCCGCCAGTTTACCAGGATTCTGAAAGTGTTCCTTTGGAGGAAAAGTTTCGGAACCCCTGATCTAGATGATAGATGAGAGTACTGTAAACTGCTACTTACTTTTAATTTTTCAATGATATTCACGACCTACACAGGATTTGGTTCTTTTTACTATTATGAGTAGTTTAATTTGACAAATGAATTTTAGAAAGAGTAGGATTTTGAAACACAAAAATGTTTTGTATTGATTTAGAGCAGTTCATATCTACACCATATGAGAGACCCAGTAATAAAGCTGTGAACATGTATGAGACTGAAGTCCTAGAATACAACTTTGTCATCAATATATTGCAGATAAATTATGGTCCTTTCACACATTTAACACAATAAAATTTTACGCCTAAAGAAATTCTCTCTCTCTCTCTCTCTCTCTCTCTCTCTCTCTCTCTCTCTCACGCTCTCTGTCATGTGTGTGTGCACTCTCACGCGCCCACCTACTGCCCCCCCCGCCCGCTCTCCCCCCCCCCCCCTCCCCCACCTCCACAAGCTGCACAATAGAGATCACCTTTCTTTATTTATTGTTGGACTAGTATGAAACACATGCCCTTCATTAGCAGAATTTGCATTACACAAGACGAAATATCTTTCAAAATACAGGGTGGTCGTAATTAAATTTTCGCTGCTTGAGAGGGCCCCATGAAAAACGAGTGATAGTAGGGCAATGAAACTTTATGCAAACATTTGTAAGGACATACTGAAGAGAAATAATAACTAAACCATTGAAAGAAATACATTTTAATTTGAACATATGAGGGTAACATTTTTTCATTTCATACCATATTTATGTTCCACATTACAAACGTTTCACATATCGAAATTTCCACATATTTGATGAAACATCATGATATTATTTTGAACAAATAAACTGACTTAAGAAGAAGAAGTTCATATAAATTTCCGCAAAATATTCTCATAAATCTTTGATGCTAAAACACGATCCTCTGTTTAGAAATGTTGTTAGCATAGATAAATATTTTATAAATGAAATTATACAATCTAACAAATAAACAGCTCAGTCGATATCTTTGGATTTTAAGCATGTCATCAGTTGCAAGCACATAGTATCCAAAAGTAATATGGTTATTGCAAATGTTATATAATTAGATACATGTCTTCTGTAATGCAGATACCACTGATAAAGGGCACCCACCTGGTATTACTCTGGCAATAAATAAATATGTAAATGAAAAGAATCTCTATTGAGCATACGTTTCCAATATTTGCAAACCGCACTGTACCACTTGTTCACAACATCCATATTTGCTGTTTAGACCACCAATACCCCAGATCCATCAACTGGTTCACAGAATGATGGGTTTAAATCCAGCATGCATGTGGAAATACAATGTTAAAATCATCCAAGACAATGTGCTGACAAAAAATGTTACAGCCAATACTCACTTTCTAAAATGTTAATTTGGCCCCTCAGATTACCTGCTAACTCAAAAGCTGGCTATCTCGAAATGCACTCTCCAAATCACTGATGTAATCAGAGAAAAACGTTCTGTGCATAATAACTAGCTCTTAACAAGGATGTGGGGGCTTCCAAAGAGCTAGAATCAACACACATTAGTATAGCTCTTACGGCTTACATACATAACAACATTTACAATTATCCAGATACTATTAAACCAAGGTACTTATCTTGTACTGCATATTTAAAACAGATAGTTTGTGTTTTTTCTTGAGAAATAACTTAACTGGTGCATTCTGAAATCTCAATTTCACTGCAATTTACAAACATTTTAACAGGCATGAAAAGAAAGATAGACATAAAATTCATTCAGGTGTCCCTCAACATGACAAAATTAACACCGATACATTTATTACTCCAATTTACATTAGGAAAATAATTTGAGCACATCTAAATTAGCTGTGTCCTTTTTCTCTGGTATTAAAATATGCAGTACTTTGTCATTTGGCTGACTAATCTACAAAATTTCAGAAGTAAGTCTGCTATGACAGTATGTAATAATTTCTGCACCTTGCTTCACAATCCACTGTAGATTCTTTTATATCAATAAAACTACATATTTAATATCTGACATACCTGCTCTGACATTAACATCCCTTGAATGAATAGAACCAACTGAATTTTTTGCCAGACACACGTAAACCTGTGCATGTACCTCCTGTCGGTAGTCTTCGGCTCGAAATGGTGGGAAAACTAAGTTTCCATTGGGCATAACCTACAAAAATAACACAACTTTAACAATAACCTAGGAGAGACCTAATTATCAAAGTTATAGCTGAATACATTAAATGAGAATTAAAATATGAATAAGAAAAAGTTTAATTTATAATGAGATCATTACTGACAAATTTCCACTCCTAAGTCATAATATCTGGTATGATGTAAATCTTCTGTGGATGATTAGAAATTGCAATTAACGAATAAATTAAATTTCATTTACAGTGACAACACAGGCAGTGACTACTGCATTTATATCTTTAGATAAACACAAACACACACACACACACACACACACACGCACACACACACAAAACTAAAAAAGTTATTGGGGTGGTAGAAGTTTTCTCGGACTGCAACAAGATACTGTTGATGTTGTGAAGTTTTGTTTTTATGTTTGTGCTTCAGTAATAATGTTATGTCTGCAAAACACTGTTGTTCATGCAGCAGTTTACAGAAGTCCAATTGTATGTCTTCCATTCAAATGGACAAACTGGAATATCATGCTGCCATCAAAGTTGTTCTGGTTGGTTTATCACCAAAAGTAGTTTGTCTAAAGTAAGTGAAAATTTATAAGAAATTTATACTTTCATCTACAATAGTGAAGAATTCATATACGGCAACTTGTCTTGAAAATGATTCGTATGAAATAAGTCTCAAAAGTTCAACCACACGCAAAAGGATGAAAAAGTGGGCAATGTGTAGTGAGCAAGTGGGGATTAAAGGTATCCCCAATGACTGATGGCACAGGTATTTCAGAGGAAAGAATCATCATCATCATCATCATCATCATCACCACCACTACCCCTACCACTACCACCATCATCTTGTACAGCTGTTGGCCACATCTGTTGGAAGCACAAGCCTCTCAATCACCTTCTTTCTTTCCACCACTCTCCCGTCTCCACCTTGCTGCAGTCCTCTCCTTTCTTTGCATGCAGTCTTTCCCTCCTTTCAGACACTTGTCTCTCGGTCTTCCATTTGTATTTTTCCCTTTCTTTCATCTCGTATATCTTCCGGTGTCTCCTCTTCTCCTATGTCGATATCGTCTAAGCCTTGATTTCTCTATCCCACCCTGTATTGGTTCGTCTACCACTGATTCCCTGAACCTCTCATTTCTCAACCTGTCCATCCTTGTCACTCCAATACTATTTCCAAAGAATTTCATCTCACTAACTTGGGTTTTGTATCTCTCTCTCCCTGCCATTATCCAAATCCCGTAAGTATATCTCTGGATTTCGAATTCACTGCACCCAATAAATAACCCTTTTCCTGTTTTGAGTACATCCTCACTCTCCATAAGGCTTCTAACACTCATCCAGAATGCTTATGCTCACCAACCCTCCTCATTTATTTCTCTATTGTTTCTCCTGTAGCAGGCTTCCCAGATATATGAAACTCCCAGCCTTCCTCTGTTGTTCTCCACCAGTTGTTATTATAGTTGTAATCATCATTTCACACTTACTTATGCTAAATTTCGTCCCATATCCTTGTACTATTCATTGCCATACTCTTCTTTATATGCCTAAATCATCAAATTGTCTGCAAACAACATTGCTTTCATCTTTTCTTCATGTGCCAGTCCAGTCATTATCTCAGCCTTCACCCACAATGAAGAGCAAAGGTAAAAGTGCACTTCCCTGCCTCAAGACCTCCTTCTGTTCCAGCCAATTTGATTGTCTGAGGGAAGAGTATTTTACATTTTATATGAAGTAATAACTATGAGAAAGCTCAGTGAAAGTCAAATGCCACATTTGTTGAAAGAAAACAAAGCACAAATCTGAAAGCGGATTCCTCAGCAATACATTTTTTTAAAAGAATCCTACTAATTTAGTGCACTGATTTGTTATTGTGAATGAGACACTGTTGCAACTTGATACCAGAAATGAAATGGTAAATAAAGCAGTAGGCAGGAGCTGGTGGTTCTGCACCTGATAACACACAGACAATTTAATCTGCTGTAAATAGCAGAGTCAGTATTTTGTGGGATAAAAAATGGATTTTTCTTATTAATTATCTTGCAACTCCTCTGCTCCAACTTCACTAAAAATACACTGTAAGAAGCCGTGGTTGGAAACAAAAAACAGGGTACTGCAAAGGTGCGTTGGCAATGGGAAGACCAAGAGCTACAGGTACAAATTGTTGAAACATGCATCACATTAACTACATGTGGAACACTCGGACTCAGTAGCAGTTGTAAGCTTTTCTGCCTTCAAGAAAATTAAAAACATTGCACTATTAATGATTCTTTTGCACGAATCCCAATAGTGTGTAAGATTTGGTTTAATATCACTCAGGCAGCAGAGCTCACACTGTGATGCTATCCGATCACTGAGCTTAAAACATGCAACAATGCCAGTGACTTCAGCAGCTACTACAGAACTTGTATCATTCTGAACCCCTCCTCACCAATATCAGCTCCTCTGAACTACAACAGTTACAACCATACCTTCACCATGCACCCCCTCCCTCCCTTCCCCCTCTCTTTCTCTCTCTGTCTCATGTTTCACTCATTATTTTAACCTCATTTCACTACTGACATCTATAGGCACATTCGTCCTCCTCATCTTCTGCTACCCATTATCTAACCATCCTTACACACATCTTATTCCATCCCAAATGTCATACTCCCGTCCTACGTTCCCACACCAGTCAGCATGGACAATAAGAGGGAGAGAGGGGATGGAGGGGTGGGGTGGGGTGGGGGTGGGGGGGGGGGGGGGGAGAGAGAGAGAGAGAGAGAGAGAGAGAGAGAGAGAGAGAGAGAGAGAGAGAGAGGGAGAGATAAACTGCAAAACGACCAACACCTCAATATTTAGTGAACTTTTCTATGGTATTACATTCGAAGCATCAATCAGCTGCAGGTGAGTGAGTGCTCTTCCTCTATTCTGTAATTTCATTATTGTGGAGCTACTTTTCATACATTTTGAGGCCAGGATGAAATAATCTTCTAGTTATTATATCTGCTACAAATCTTTATTAACTTTGAAGGTATCTCTCCCAGTCTCAGCTATCTTGTTCCACTCCAGATCAGCCAGTAGTATGTAAAACAGAGGCCACATTACTTGATCATCGATTTCTTTCATGTTAACCTACTACTTCTTTCCCATCCATCCCTTTCTCCATCTCTTCTATAATACTTCTAGGCAGGTCTATTTAACAGATGTTCATTATAATACTGTCACCTATCTACCACTCTTCTTCCAAATAAAGCCAAACACTATTGTCAACTTGCAGGGTGTCACGGGAAGGAGTCCCTGATTTCGAAATTAAGTATCACAAAAATTAAGATCGACAAATGACCAATACAAAAGGTATGTTTATTGTGAAAGCTGTAAGAATTTTATGCAGAAGTTATACAGAAGTTCCAAATAGTTCGGAAAGCTGCTAAGAGATGTCAATGTAATCACAATATATAGCATAAATAGCATGCCCCATCTCAAAGTGATCAGTTCCACCACTGAAATGTGAAAGAAGGTTCGCTACTGAAGGAAGAGGTAGAAATCATGCATTCCATTGAACAATGGGTTTTTCTGGTACTGGAAGTTCTTTGCCACATTCCAACGGACAGGAAGTGAGGCTGATGATCTAGTGAGGAATTCAGCAAAATCCAAGGAAATCTATCTAAGGAATTACAGCAGAGACTGTTTTGAAGCACTACAGCATGCAGAAAATACTGAGATAGAGCCAACACATTTCCACTCAACATTCAAACCACCGGGCCATACCTGTATGAGATGTATAGCAGAGAGCTGACTTTGTGAATTAGATTCTCACAAAGAGTGATTGTGAAGAATTTGGTGTCAGCTGCATTTAGTTCACAAAGAAGAACACTTCCACCAGAATGGAATCACAAATAAACAACACTGACAATTTTGGGATTCCAAAAATCTCCATTTCTGTGAAGCAAAACCACTGTATTCTCCCAAAATTACTGTTCGGGCTGCAATATGCAGCAGAGGCATTGTATCCCTTTTTTCATGTAGGAAATGATCACTAGTGAACGTTACACTGCAATTCTGGAACAATTTGTCACAACACAGCTAGCATCGGAGGATCAACCAGATACAAGTGGTTCATGCAGGATGAGGCCAAACCAAATCACACCAAACAGATCTTTTGCTTTATTGAAGAATATTTCAGGAACAGAGTCATTGGACTAGATTATTGCAATTTTATTTTGTGGGGCCCATTAAATGACACTATCTACCAGAACCATCCCACCATGTCAGAAGAGCTAGAATCGGCGATCTGTATGCCATCTGAATCCATTTGCATTGAGATACTACAGAACGTAATGGCAAGTTTCATTGCTTGTTTGCAACACCTACATACTAAAAGTGGTGGACATTTCAAAAATGCTGTGATGTGACTGCAAAGACTGCTTGCAGAGGATGAACTTCATTACACACGCTGATAATGTACGAGCTGCACAGCATAGAGTGCCACCTGGTAGCAGCTTTTCGAATTATTTTGAAACTTCTGCATACAATACTTACAGCTTTCACAATAAACATACCTTTTGTTGGACTTGTCTATCAATTTTTAGTTTCAGAAATATTTAATTTTAAAATCAGGAATTTCTTTGCTGGACACCCTGCATCTATCACAAATCCCAATCCCATAGATGTTTTGTCATACCCAGATGCTTCACCATGAGACCTTTGAGCAAATTCAATCAAGCTGGACTTGTCAAAAACCTATTCTCTTTCTCCCAATGCCTATAGTGGTAGAACTTTCTGCGGCCAACCTCTCCTATAGAAAATGACCAAACACCAACCTGGCTTCGCTCTCCTTTCACAGGTCACTTCCAATAACAACAAACATCTAAGATAAGGAAAGAGCACTGAACCAAAACCTTACAACACACCCTGACTTGATCGTCCTCCAAGTGGACAAAGGCTTCATTGCTGTTGTGATGAAGAGCAGTGATTACCTGACTGACAGTATGTGTCCGAATGTCCAAATTACGAACCCTGCCAAGGGATTGCTTTCCAGCATTCCAGTCCCTACTAAAATCCTTAGGCCCATCCCAGAATCATTCCTCTGAATTCATCTCTCCCCTCAACCCAGTTACGCGAACACTCGTCATCCCTTGTATATGTTCACACAAATCCATAAAACAAACATTCCTGGAAGTCCCATTAAAGCTGATTAGCATACTTCCTCTAAAAGAATCTAGGTTATCACAATCCACCATCCACTGCCTAGTTTTACATATCAAAGGCACAAACCACTTCCTTCATTGCGTTTCGACCATCCTTATCCATATTACCACTCTGACCCCTATTTGTCACTGTTGCTATCCTATAAATCATGATCACAAACAGATCTTCTGTACCATATCCACATATACCAATAATCCTCAGACCACCTCCGTAAACTACCTGCAAAGGAGTGTCACCCTCATCACCCACTATCACAATAGAGCTGGAACTACTTAACCATATTCATTGCCAGGGCTTTGACTACGTATCACTGTTTCCGTACATTCATCGTTTAGTAGATAACAGGACAGCATATTAGTTTCAGTGATATGATCCTCCATCTTCAGGCCCCTCTACAACAGAAGGTGATAACACTTTCCACAGGCATTATAACCATATCTCTAGTAAAAGGAGCAGAAACCATTGGTGTCTGCAAAACTGTATAAATTTATTTTTTATGGCGTGTCTGGCTGCAGCACACATAACCACGCCAGCAAATGAGGAACAATCTAACCACAATTATTCCCACCTCTTCCAAAATGGTATTGCATCATCCAATCTATGAAATATCTTGGGCCTTCCTAATGCCACGACTACTCCCAATCCTGTACCACACGGCTTGCGTCTTTTAGAAAGATCTGGGGGCAAGATCTGTTCTATGCACCCACCCGGCACATTATATTCCAGTTCATCAAAGACAGTCAGGCCTGTCAGAGGCAGGGACACCTGTTAAAGCTATGATATGATGTACCAGCTCTACTGTAAATTTTGCACAGCCTTTTATGTGGGCACAGCCACCATCCAACTGACCACCCAAATGAGTGGCTACCACCACACTATGACCAAGTGGAGAACCAATATTATTGTGATGGCATACAGTGCTGAGCACGGAACACTTGACTTTGATGGCAGCAATCTGTGCCACCAAGATATTCTCCCAAACACTAATTTTTCCAAATTACATATATGGGGATTGTCCTTACAACATATCATTTGATCCCACAATCCTCCCGATCTCAATTTCTGCTAGCTCCTGTTCCACACCCATGTCT
The DNA here is from genome assembly GCF_021461385.2 of Schistocerca piceifrons. NCBI lineage: Eukaryota > Metazoa > Arthropoda > Insecta > Orthoptera > Acrididae > Schistocerca > Schistocerca piceifrons. Next base: position 585,222,120 of record NC_060143.1, read on the forward strand.
CCCTGCCCTGCCCTCCCCCTCTTCTCACACTTCCTTTACTCCATACTAACACCCTCCTCCCTCCACTGCCCCTCTTCAACTCCTCCTGGCTGTGGCAGGGTGAGCTAACTATTGCCACTCTTCTGTCCCATCTGCTTGCTGTCTCTCCCTCCCAACTGTCAAACACCCTTCCATCCAACCCTCCCCACCTTCTTTCTCCCGTCTGCTACTTCACCCAACACAGCACATCACACCAATCAGTGCAGTACCAGCACAATGTAGTCAGATGAGACAATGTAGCTCTGTGGGTATAGATGTATGTATTCTATACTAGTTTGCTCAGAACGAGGACATCATGGAAAAGGCTACTGAATGTTTTTGCTCTCTTCCATATGTCCATCAAGCACTCACCTCAATGTATAGTGAGTTGCTGCATCTACTCCTTTCATTACTTCTACACCATTCCTCGTAAGTTAACTGAAGTTCCTTATAAATACTTCTTACCGTAAAATCCTGACTTCTACGTCCACATCTACCTACGTACTGCACAAGCCACCTTACGGTGCACAGCGGATACTACCCTCTACCATTACTAGTCACCCTGTGCCATCACTAGTCATTTCCTTTCCTGTTGCACATGCAAATAGAGCACGGGAAAAACAACTATCAAATGCCTGTTCTCTAAATTTTCTCAAGAGTCCCCCCAAAAAAAGTTGAATACCCCCCCCCCCCCCCCCCCCGGACTCCCATTTGAGTTTCCAAAGCATCTCTGTAATACTTGTGTGTTGCTCAAACTTCCCAGTAACAAATCTAGCAGCCCACCTCTGAAGTGCTTCAATGTCTTCCTTTAATCCGATCTGGTGCAGATCCCAAAAACTTGAGCAGTACTCAAGAACAGGTCACTCTAGCATCATATATGTGGTTGCCTTTACAAATGAACCTTAGTTTCCTAAAATTACCACAATAAACCAAAGTTGACCATTTGTCTTCCCTACCACAATCCTCACATACTCATTCATTTTCATATCACTTAGCAATGTTACAGCCAGATATTTAAATGATATGACTTTGTCATCACCATCATCATCCTCATCGACTGCAGGTCGCTAAAGTGGCGTCAAATTGAAAGACCGGCACCCGGCGAACGGCCTGTCCGACGGGGGGCCCTAGCCATACGATTAATCGAACTTTGTCAAGCAGGACACTACTAATGCTTTATCTGCACATTAAGGGTTTGCTTTTCTAACTCATCCACATTACCTAACAGTTCTCTACATTTAGAGCTAGCTGACATTCATCACACCAACTAGAAATTTTGTCTAAGTCATTTTGTATCCTCCTAAAGTCACTCAACTTCGACATCTTACCATACACAAAAGCATAATCAGCAAACAACCTCAGATTACGGCCCACCCTGTCATCCAGATCATTTACGTATACAGAAAATAATAGCACTTCTATCACATCTCCCAGGGGCACTACTGACAGTACCCTTGTCTCTGACGAACACTCACCATCAAGAACAAGATAATGAGTTTTATTCTGTAAGAACTTTCCGAGCCACTCACATGTCTGGGAACTTGTTCCACACGTGTGCTGGCGTAAGCTGGGGCCAGCACTCAGGATAGCAAAGATGCCGGAGCAAGTGAGCCTATCAGGTGAGGGGCCAATGACAGACTCACAAATAACACATTCCAAATGTCCTCTCGACCGCTAGTATTTAGATTGCCACCACGGACCGAAATACCCAGTCAGTCATCCAGAGAGTCAACGAGTCGAGACATCAGTCGCAGCCCAGTGGGAGCCGCAGTAATAGTTAGCTCAGAGTCAGTCAGTACCTACCGACCAGAGTAGTGCACATAGCGGACTTGTACTTTACCAGCAGTGAGGCTAACCTGGATTATTATGGAAGAGCTTGTACCACAACACCTGAACTTCTTATGAATAAAGAACCCTGTTAATACAAGGGTGCAGTTTGTGCTGTGGAAGAGGATACCAGCCACCAAATAGCATCCTCTCCTTGCTTCCCATGGTACAGGCCTACAGTGACAATGAGATGACAGAAAAAAACTGGCGACGAGTATAATTCAGTGCGGATTTTGCTTGCTTAATTTCTGTTTCAGCTGTAAGGAGTGCTCCTTCCTAATTTGTTGTTGTGTTCTTGCATGTATTCCAGGAGGGGAACTGCAGAACTAATCCAATTTCTCTTTTCAGAGGCTTTGCTTGCTTTTAGCTATAACATATTTCTGTAAACCATGGCTACCCCGCTCCCTCCAGTCCCTGCCCCCACACCTCAGCCGCAGACAGACAATGTGATGGACCTAACACAAGCCTTTCTGTTTCAGAATCTATAAACTGCTGCCCTGTTGACCACAGTACAACAACTAGCGGCTGCACAACAGACAAACTGACAAGTCCAACAAGTGCCGCCGACTAACATACCAACACTCCGGCAATTTAACGACACCCAAGAGGAACGGCTCAAATACCTGACACAATTCCAAGAACATTGTGAAGTTCATCGAGTTCAAGGTGCTGTAAAGCTACAATACTTTCTTTCGATTGTGTGGTCCCCAGTGTTCAGGTTAATACACAAACTATTCCCCAACTGCGTCTCCTGACAAATTCAGTTATGACAAAGTAATCACTTCATCAACCAAGTACTATGACCAGCAAGTCCAAGTAGCTCCCAGCCTGATATCAGTTCTGTCACTTGCAGAAAAAGCTGTGAATGGTACACAGAATTTATGGGCATAACTAGGAAGTGTACATTTAAGTGTAGTTGTAGCAACTTTTACAGTGATTTAATGATTAGAGATTCTATAACATTCAGTGTCCCAGATAGTATAATACGGGAACAGTTCCTAAAGTACTCTCATCCATCACTTCCTCAAGTGTTGCAAATCTTAGAGCAATAAGATTCAGTTACAATAGTGGCCGATAAGTTTGATCAGGCCCCTTGCTCACGACCGCCACAAGCAGCCACAACAATGAGCACATACACAGCCATGCGGACAGCCACATAGACATGTAAACAGACCTGTGAATTTAGTAAAGTCTTGCCTTAGATGTTTTGCTTGCCATAAAAGACAGGTTTGCCCATCACGTAATGCAACATGTTACGCGTATGGAAAAAAAAGGCCATGTCCAAGCAGTTTGTTTGCAATGCCACAAAAACGCCAATTTTGCTCACTCCCAGAAAAAGCAGGCTTGTGCACATGCAGTGAACATTCTGTTTTCCGAACTTACAACAGATTCTGACAAAAATATGATTAAGGTTGTGCCTCATTCTACCCTAGTGCTGTGCAACAAGGTTCTAATAAATTATTTGTCTCATTACAAACTGTTGGCTGTCATGTGAACTTTCAGTTACACACAGGTACCTCAGTAACTCTGGTTAAACGTGCCATGTACAAACAGTTATACTCACCACGCCTTTCGAAATCTAGCAAAGCATGTCACTGCTTACAACAGACAGGAAATTCCAATGCTTGGACAGGGTATTTTTCCTGCCATCTACACATCTCACACTAGGACAGTGAATTGAGAGAAATGCAAGATAATGGTGTAATTGCTCCCATTCAAGCTAGTCAATGGACAAGTCCTCTTGTTTTGTTGGCTAAGCCTTCTGGTTGCATTCACATTTGTGTTGACTTCAAGTCTACAGTCCACCCTCAGACAGCAGTTGACATTTGTACATCACCTCACCCTGAGGAACTCATGGACAGCCTGTGTGCAGGACATTACTTTTCTAAGACAGATTTGTGTGATGCCTACTTGCAAAGTGTTTCTTGTAAATACACACTTAGGACTGTTCAAGTATTTGTGTTCGCCCTTCGGCAGTGCTTCCGTGACCACCATTTTTCAACGTTACTTGGAACTGCTGACTGCAAAAGTGCCATTTTATTCAAACTACCCTGACGATGCTGTCATCTCAGGTCATACACCAGTGGAACACATTCCCAATTTGCACACTCTTTTTCGAGTGTTGTCAGAAGCAGGACTCAAGTGTCATCTCAAAAAGTGTGACTTCTTTCAAACTGAACTACAGTACTCAAGTCATGTGATAAGCAGTCAGGGAGGGCACCCACTCCAATCTGCTTGCAATCTGTGACCTGCCTGTTCCTCGCAATGTGTCTGAACTGCAGTCAGTACTAGGCAAGATGACATACTACATTTGGTTCATACTGAATGCCACTCAGATCACGGCCCCACTGCATCACTTGCATTGCAAATATGTGCCTTTTGTGTGAACTAAAGACTGTCAAGATGCATTTCACAAACTCAAAAATGTTTTGCTTAGTGGCAGATGTTTAGTGCATTTTGACCCTGCCAAGCCGGTAGTTTTGCAAGTCAGCACTTCTTCCTACAGAATCGGCACTGTGCTTTCGCACAGAACTGGTGCACAAGACAGAAGGAAATCAGATGTCCTATCTTGCTTTCCGATTGGCCCAGACTCTGATTTTGATGCATCTGCCACATCTTGCTGCCAGATCGATGCGCAGGACTCTGAATTGCTGGAATCTTTTCCCTTGCGCTGCAGAAAACTAGTACAGGCCACGGAAGCAGACCCAGATCTCAAGATTTTGTTGTGTTACATTCCCACATCTTGGCCTCATTCATTGAACAGTGTCCAGAACTCTGTCGTACGCCGATATTCTGCATGTCAGCATAACCTTTCAGCTCAACAGGGTGAAAGTCTAGTTCGAAATGACAGTGGACAATCGTGTCTACTTATTCCCAAAGTGTTGCAAAAGAATGTGTTGCAATTGCTTCACCAAGGACATTGGGGAATTATTTGCACTAAACAGTTAGCGTGACGTCCCCGTACTTGGCAGGGCACAGATGCCCACACTGAACAGATGATACCACAGCGTTGCACACATACAGAAAACCAATCTGCTCCGCCACAAACATTTTCAGCTCGGCCTAAGACTCATACGCCATGGGAACAAAAGCACATTGACTTTGCAGGACTATTTTGGAACGCTTGTTGGGCTATAGTGGTAGACCCTTTCAGCAAGTGTACATCTGCGGTGCCTATGAACTCTACCACATCAGTAGCACCATTCAAGCATTGTCCTCCATATTTTGCATAGAAGGTTTACCAGAATTACTTGTGTTGGACAACAGACCACCGTTCACATCATGTGATTTTGGACAGTTTTGTGAACGCAATGGCAATGGCAAGTGCTCCGTTTCACTTGCAGTCCAACGGAGAAGCAGAACGGTTCATATGCAGTTTTAAGCAACAGATGGCCAAGCTTCGCACCACCCACACGTGGGAACAGGCACTGCAACTCTTCCTCGCACACTATCGCTCAAACTCACGAGATGGGTCATCACCTGTGGAACTTCTGCACGGCCGCTGCCATCTGATGCACTGCCAATTGTCCATAAGTATTGTTTTGCGCCGCACGATCTTGTTCTTTTCAGGGTTTACGGCAACTGTGGGCGCTGGGAAAGAGGCGTGATCCAGGAGCACGTAGGCTCATCTATGTGTTCGATTGCAGGTCTCGACAATTTGCAGTGACACCGCCGGAACTAAATTGGCGCACATCATTTGCCCGTGATTCTGCTGCTTTTCTACCCCCAGACTCGTGGCCTCATTGGACCGTGTGCCCTTTCCAGCCACCTGCCGGTGCCACCAGGGCATCTCACTCCGCTGTCCCCGTTCACCGACCCGATAGAACTGGACCCGCCGTCGCCGTCATCGTCATTGCCCCAGGACGCACACTCAGACCTGAATGTGTGCCCCGGCAGCAGTTTCTGGGGGACGTCCCCGTCGCCTCGCAAGCCGTATCGGGAGTACGCTGTCCTCCACAGCTACGACTCCCAGCTCATCTCTGTGTCCAGTGTCCTGCCTCCCTCCCCATTGTCATTCACAGCCTCACTACGTGACAACAGTGCAGGATTTGGGAGGGGGAATCTGCTGGCATAAGCTGGCTCCAGCACTCCAGGCGGCAAAGAGGTCGTGAGAAGATCGATAACAGATGCCAGAGCAAGTGAGCCTATCAGGTGAGAGGCCAACGACAGACTCGCAAACAACATGACATCGACACCCTCTCGACTGCTAGTATTTAGATTGCCGCCACGGACCAGAGTGCCCAGTCAGCCATCCAGTGAGTCAACAGTCACAAGTCACAGCCCAGTGGAAGTTGCAGTCACAGTTAGATCAGTCTCCAGCTCAGAGTCAGTCAGTACCTAGCGACCAGGGTAGTGTACATAGTGAACGTGTACTTCACCAGCAGTGAGGCTAATGTGGACTATTACGGAAGAGTTTGTACCACAACACCCGGACTATCTTAAGTTAAGTAACTTCTTGTTCTTATCAATAAAGAACTCTGTAATACATGCATGCAGTTTGTTTCATAGCAGAGGATACTAGCCAGCAAACAACAACCTCTTTTTGCCTCCCACAGTACAAGCCTACAGTGACAATGAGATGACACAAAATTATGCTCGTAGCTTTGTTAACAGTTTGTAGTGGGACCCCGGGTCAAATGTGTTGTGACTCGCCGATCTCTCAAAGTGCCGCCGCGCGTCCTCTACGTGCGGCGCTGTCTGCCAGCCGTGCAGCAGCAGCGCCACCTGAGCAGCCAGCCAGCCAGCGGCCGCTAGACTCGGACTCAGTTATGATTTGACTGTTAAAGTGTACACACGTCTTACTCTGTTTACTTGATCTGTGACTCTCATGTTTTGCCTTCCTTGAAATATATTTGTTCAACCTAAAGTTATAACAAAACGTTTTTCAGAAATCTAGGAATATGGAATCTGTCTCTTATCATTCATACACAGTTCACAGTGTATTGCGTGACAGAAGGGCAAGCTAAGTTTCACACAAGTCATACTTTCCAAAACCACGGTGATTCATGAACATAAGCTTCTTGGTCTGAAGGAAATATTTTATATTCGAACTCAGAATACGTTCAAGAATTCTGCAGCAAACTGATGTTAAGGATATTGGTCTGTAATTTTGTGGGTCAATTCTTTTACTCTCCTTATATACAGGAGTTAAACGCACTTTTGTCCAGTTGCTTGGGACTTTGCACGGGGTGAGAGATTCATGATAAATGCATGTTAAGTATGAAACCAATGCCCTAGAGTACTCTTTGTGTAACCAAACTGAAATTCCATCCAGACCTGGTGACTTTTTTGTTTTCAACTCTTTCAGGTGTTTATCTGTACCGGGTATGCTTACTACTACGTCGTATACACATGGGAATCTGTTCGATGGTCAAATGATAGTATGTTTGTACAATTCTCCTGTGTGGATGATTTCTTAAACACGAAACTTTGGATTTAATTTTGCTGCACCAGATTGGTCAAGAGTGACTGGATGAAAGCCTTACACTCACTTAGTGATTTTAAGTAGAACCAGAATTTTTTGCTAAGGAATGATGGTGGTAGCCATTGCATGCTTTGTACTTAGATATTTTCACAGATACATGAATGTCTATTAACCTTTGCCTATCATCATTGCGTGTCTTCTTATGAAGCAAGACTGCAACAGCATTTGCTTTCTCAGCGTTTTCCAAATTCCACTGTGAAATCACAGTGCGTCTTCTCCATCCTTAATCCACTTACTAGATGTGTACTTCTCCAAACCACAATTTATAATCCATTTAAACTTTTGCCCATAATTCCTATAAATCCATCTTACTGGAATTAAGTGATGTCAGTTCATTGTCTAAGTGCAATGCTAACAACTGCTTTTCTACTCTTTCTAGCAGAAACGCTCTTTTAGTCTTCTTGATTGATTTATTAATTTTGCTGTGATGACACCATGAACACCCTCTCTATCCTGACGCCATCGATAAAGTCTGGCCTGTTAGTAGCTGCAAAGTCCAAGATATTTCCATTGTGTGTGAGCTATCAAACTAGTTGCTCAATCTAGTTTTTGGAAAATGTGTTCAAGTGTACTTCACAAGACTGTCTGCCTGTATACCTTGCAATGAATCCACTCCATAGACATCCCAGTCTATGGTCTGGAGGTTATGGTCACCTCCCATTAGTATTGCATGAGCTAGGTATTTACATGTTACTGACAACAGACTTTCTTTGAATGACAATAGAGCTATCACTGTGAAACCGTGTGGCCAGTAAAAATATCCACCAATTAACTTGGTTTTACCTAGATCTGTTAAACACAACCAGATAGCTTCACTGTCACACTTAACTTTGACCGTAATAGAGGCAAATTTTTGTCAACTGCAATGGACACTCCCCCTCCTATGGCATCTAATCTGTCTTTCTGATATACATTTCATGGCTAACTAAATATCTCAAGAGCTTTCTACTTTGGGTTTCAGCTAGCCCTCAGGTCCAAGAATAATTTCAGCCTGACAACTTTCCTGGAGGACAGTAAATTGGGGAACTTTGTTATGAATATGTTAACAATTTACTTATAAAATTTTGAGAGTTGGGAGTATAAGTGCCTTTACTCTGAATAGAGTCTGATTTCGCTACCTATCAACTGGTGAGTGTACCTCAAACTTCTGCCTAGACTAAGAAACACCATGTGCACTTGACAAGTACTGCTTCCTTCGTGTAGTGCATTGCTGACAAATCACGGAGAGCCCGACAATTCCCCACTCAATACCACAGGTACGCAAATCTGCAGCCAAGACCTTCACATGGTCAATGGATCCTTCAGTTGATACCCTCCACTCAGCTCCAAACAAAAGGACTCCAGTCAACTCTGGGAACACTGCTGCAAATTGCAAGCTCTATTTACATCCCACTCATGAGACCAGTAGCCTTTACCATCTCTGCCAGATGCCTGTATGAAATAAGGATGGCCTCAGAACCCAAGTGACAGGCATCATCGTTGCTGGAGCGAGCTACAACTTGTAGATAACTGCACCCTGCATGCTTGATAGCTGGAGGCAAGGCGCCCTCCACATCTTGGATGAGGCCTTGAGTATACACTGGCTCTCTTTCCACCCCTGAATGCTATCTCCCTAAGGGGATAGATAATATACCTAACATTACAGCTCGTGATAACTAGCGAACCCCCACCCACATGTGCCTGAGCAGACCCTGCTGAAGGAATGCCCACCTGCTCACTCAAAGGGCAAATAGGCAAGGCCAGATGGCCAGCCTCTATACTGATCCTCCACGTCAATGGCGTGAACACATTACGACTTGCCACTAATCCTGCTGTGAGGGCAGTACACTGCGTCAGGTACACTAGAAGGTGCCTCAGCAGCAGACCCATGGGTTAACCGAGCCTGAGGTGTCCCATACTACACGCCAGGTTCTCCACCACTACTTCACCCTGAGGTAGCAGCCTGAAGGTGGCTGACTGCAGCCAAAAGCACATTCAGCTGTTTGCAAACTGTGGCCAGCTCATCCTGTATCTGCACGCAACATGCACACATCCTACCCACCCTAGCAAGAGTAGCTGAAGAAGTAAACTATAAAAGCAGACAGAAACCTAGCTTGCAACTTGCTACCCACCTTACATGTCACTAATGGACGCTGATGCCTTAATAGGCTGTGTAGCTGGCTGTTCAGAACAAACGAAAACTGTGCTACAGACTGCCTGAATTTACACTCACAGTTAAAAAGTTGAGATCAAACCTTTTAAACAGAAATAAATATGAAATATGCTACTAGGAAAACACAAGAAATGCTAAATATGTAACTTCCCACTTTGGAGATGTGAACATGTGACAGTGAGTGATGACTTACTAACTGAATAGACACTTCTCTTCAAAACAAAGCAAATGAGCAACTACTCTGCAACAGACTGAATGAATTCACACTTAACAAAACATGACAGTAAACCTCTTAAATAGTCTTAAATAGAAAAACACACATACAATTTATAAAACATACTACTAGGAAAACATAGGAAAAGCTCTTTACTTTAAATAAATCTGTAGACATATTGTCTCAATATTTTGTCTGACCTTTTCTTTCACATTCCTTTTTCTTCATCCTTCTCTCATTTGCTTCACTGCACTAACTGTGAATCTGATTTCTCATCAGTGTAGACTGCTGGTTTCCCAGAGTGCTTAAAATTCTCATTTCCATTTGTCCTTCAATATCTGCAATATTTCCTAAGTTGCCTCAGAGTCATTATAAATACACATTTACATCTTTTTGGTGTGCTATTCATTGATTCAAATGTTTATTTACAACATCTCGCAAACAGTTTTGTTATTCTGTGTAATGTGTGACTTCAGTGCCATATTATAACAACAAGTAGTCCATAAAAACCTACTTGGAGTGAAATGAAGGTTAAGACAGAGAACTGGCTACATGGCGAAAAGGAAATTCTAATGTAATCCTCTGATGCACCTGAATATAACGGTGTCAATCCTCTAAATGTGTCAGGGAAAATAGCACTCTGTCTTTTCCAACATTGTTTATATCATAACAAGCCGCACTTTCCAAATCACAGTCTAACATGGATGACATACGGAAAGGAAAATTCGATCGATAGAACTAATAAATTCTGAACAATGTAAGGAAAAGATAGATTGCTACTTACCATAACAATGGTACATTAAATTGCAAACACACACAATGAAAAGACATTTACACACTAGCCTTCAGCCAAAGCCTTCATCAGAAAAGGGAGCACACATACACATTCATTTACAAAAGCAGGCACACCTCAAGGCTCTTGACCACCATCTCCAGTAGCTGACATATTGGTACGAGCTGCTGGAGGTGGTTGTCAAGTGTGTGTGACCAGTGACTGCTAGTGTGCTTCCTTTCATGGTAAAGGCTTTGACCAAAAGCTAATATGTAAGAGTCTATTCACTGTGCTTGTCTGCAACATAACATGTCATCTTTACAATAAGTAGCAATCTATCTTTTCCATATATTGTTGATATTCCAATATGGAGTTTCCAGTGTCTAATAAATTTTGAGGTACACTTGCTGGCCAGTAGGTCCACTAACCTTAAGGAGAGGAGATGAGATGTGTAGCACTGTAGATAGATGCATGTAAAAGCATAAGTGACAAATTGCCTAGATTTTGAAATTACCAGTTTCATCGTCATGGAGCAAAAAGGGGCAGGTTGGGAAAGATTAAAAAGGAAGAATAGGTCAAGGTTAAAAGGGAAGAGCAAGTCACCTAGACCCCAGGGTGAGAGGGACAAAGATGCTTGCCTGCCCTCATCCTCACTACAGAAAGATACCACTCAACTTTGTGTCTGAGAACGCTGCCCTCACTTTTTAAACTTTCCCAATGTATCGCCCTCCTCTCCCCCAAGAAGGAAGTGTTAGTTCTGAATGCTAAGTATCATGTCACTTTGCCATGTCATTGTCTCACTGTGAAGTCTCTGTCTCATGACAATGTAATCCAGCTGGCACCTCCCCCTGTGTCCAGGCCTTTTCTGACTATACATCCTTCTCACATAATTCTTGAACAGTGTATTTCCTATCACTAGCTGAAACAGAGCTTCTGTCCTCTCATTCCTACTCCCATATATTTGTTTTCTGTCTCTTCCCTTACTATAGCTATCCAATTTGCCGACGATTATTTTCATCTCCCTAAACAAACAGAGTTACTATTTCAATGTCCTGATACACTTTCACATAAATATTAAAAAACAAATGGAATTTTTTTTTAAGAATTATATTTATTCGTTTTCTCTTCTAGGTAGTCCCCATTATATATTAAAAACTTATGCCACATAGCAGAGGTATTGAGTTGCAAACAGACACAACAGAAAGGCTACTAAACACACAAGCTTTCGGTTAGAAGGCCTTCTTCAGAAACAGACAACATACACAAGCTGACAAACACAGTTCACACACACATGACCATTGTCTCTGGTTGCTGGGGCCAGACTGCAAGGAACTGCGCATAATGGGAGAGGCAGTCTGGGTGGTGGGATGAGCAGAAGGCTGGGGTGGAGAGGTGAGGGAGAACAAGGTATGGATGGGGGAGAGTAAAGTGCTGCTTGTGGGAGTATTCAGGGACGAGTTGGAGAGAGAGTATGGCAGCTATGTGCTGCCAGGTGGTTAGAGGCACAGGGGGGGAGGGGGGGGGGGGATGGAGTAAAGGAAAAAGACTGTGGGTGCCCTTGTTGAATAGAAGGCTTTGGAGTGAGAACAGGGAAGGGGATAAGTGGGTGAAGGACAATGACTAATGAAGGTTGAGACCAAGACAGTTAAATTTACATAGGATATATTGT